>NC_132904.1:35768598-35994648 GCF_047675955.1 Chlorocebus sabaeus
GCCTCAACCAGCCTAAAGATAAAATTAGTGTAAATCATATTAATGAAGTTAAATAGTTTCAGAACAATTACTTTGGGTGTAGCCTTATTGGCAATTGTGCAATCTCCAGTCATTTCCCCATTCAAAAAATGATCTTGGCTATTTCAAGCATGTAGTCCTCCCTAAAGTCTGAAAGTGAGGAACATTGCCTATTGTATTGGTCAGGGTTCTCTCAGAGGGACATATCTTTTATATACATGTATACATAAAAATGGTGGAATTTATTAAGTATTAACTTGTATAATCACAAGGTCCCACAATAGGTCGTCTGCAAGCTGAGGAGCAAGGAGAGCCAGTCCAAGCCCCAAAACTGAAGAACTTGGAGTCCGATATTTAAGGGCAGGAAGCATCCAACATGGGAGAAAGATGTAGGCTGGGGAGGCTAAGCCCACCATCTGCTTTTCATGTTTTTCTGCCGGCTTTATATTTGCTGGAAGCTGATTAGATTGTAACCACCAGGTTAAGGGTGGATCTGCCTTCCCCAGACCACTGACTCAAATGTTAATCTCTTTGGCAACACCCTGCCAGATACACCTGGTATTAATACTTTGTATCCTTCAGTCCAATCAAGTTGACACTCAGTATTAACCATCACACCTTTTTTTGTTAGCAGTGTACCATTAGGATCTAGGATATTGACTGGAATGTTGTAAGTGTTCTAGCCACCTGTACTTGCCATTAAACGAATGAGTACGAGAGGTTGGTATGTGTGCACACACATGTGCGTTCAGGTGTTTAATATATATTTAGGCATTTGAATATATTCTACCCAATTACTAAATGTGCTATTAAAGATATCACTCCTTCTTATAAAGGCAAAGATATCTGAGTCTAAACTCACTTCACATTTTCTAAAACTGTGAAGGATGCTTTGAAACTATAGAACAGTCCTTGAAAATAATGTGGGAACAGTTCCATTTGAGCAGAAAGTAGTTAGATCAATGCCAATAAGAAGTGTTAACCAGAAATATCATAACTTATGGTCTGATGTAGCAGATGCACATTAAAATGGGATTTTTAGTATTGAGTTGTCAGGTTAGACAAAATATATAAATTCTCTTTGGATTCTAGTATTCTCTAATTCTAACTGTATAATGTGGTCATTAAAAATTACTAAATAGGGCCGGGTGCAGTGGCTCATGCTTGTAATCCCAGCACTTTTGGAGGTTGAGGTGGGCAAATCATTTGAGGTCAGGAGTTCAAGACCAGACTGGCCAATATTGTAAAACCCCGTCTCTATTAAAAACACAAAAATTAGTCGGGCATAATAGTGCATGCCTATAATCCAAGCTGCTAGGGAGGCTGAGGCAGGAGAATCTCTTGAACCCAGGGGGCGGAAGTTTCAGTGAGCCGAGTTCACACCACTGTATTCCAGCCTGGGTGACAGAGCGAGGCAGCCTCAGGAAAAAAAAAAAAAAATTAAAAATTACGAAATAGATTGTTTAGGAACCTAATGAACTTAGATAAATGTAGTGAAAGAAAAGTACTCAACATTTTAATGAAAATCTAGCAATTTAAGGGTTAAAATGGTGTCCCTGGAAGTTCAGAGGAGTGGTTAAAAAAATGAGATTGAGTGTTGGATATGGCCTGGGGTGGTACCCTGCTTCTGGCATTTGTCAGCTAAGATCTTGTTGAACAATGTAGTCACCCAAAGACTCACTTTTATGACATGTAAATTATGAGCAATGCTTAGTTCACATTGTTGTAAAGATTAAAAATTATAATGTGTGGTAATATTTCATGAAACCCCTGAAACAAAAATGCTCCATAGTTGGCACAGTGTTTTGTTTTATTTTGATTGTAATCAGTCTTAGACTGAAATACCATGCAAAATATGCTAATTTTGGCCATTAAGATGCTATCAAGGGATCTTTGTTGTGCATCTTTTGATCCAGTAGATGAAATAAAATAGATTTCTACAATTCCTTATAGTCCACAAAATTAATTTGAATCTAGCAAATCAGAAAGCAGATTGCCTTAATTAAGGCAGAACATTTAAAGCAGTGCCTGGATCATAATAAGAAATCTCTGTTTGCTATCCCCATCATTAAAATAACATATTTCATGTTTGACCTCCTGACACGGATTTTTCTAAGTAATTTATTTCATAATCTCTTTTTATTTTGAAGAATGGTTATTTCTTTCAAATATGCATACTGACTTACCAAAAATAAATTTGTAAATATGTCTAAAGAAAAACATTTAAAAAATCTGTAATACCAGCACCCCAAGACATTCTCTTCTACTATGCTAGAATTTTCCTCTTGTTCTCTTCATGTATTAGTTCATTTATGTTAATTAGCCTTTTATTTTAAAAAGGCATATTTACACAGGCCCACCTCCATTTTTACCAGCTTTTATTCTATATAAATTTTTCATTTTGTTGTTTTTGAAAAAAGCAATCTTTTTATAAAGCTTGCAGAGTATTCCACACTTTATTTAATCCACTCTACCATCGAAACAGTAAGTTGTTTTCAATTGTTTGTTATAATAAATTCACTACTGTTATGGTATCATTGGACATAAATCAATGCTGCATATCTGATTATGTCTTCAGGGTAAATTATATAAAATATAATTACTAGAGAAATGAATATGAATGCTTTCAAATCCCTTGTTTCATCTTATTACATTTCTCTCTAGAAAGGTTATTAAATTTCTGCCTAGAACCCTAGTGGCTCCCTATTTCAAAGTAAGAGCCAAAATTCCTATAAGGTCTACATATGTGACCCACTATTTAAGCTCTGACCTCTCCTTCACTACTTTCTTCTTCATTTATTCCACTGTGAACACACTTGGCCTCCTGGTTACTGTTTTTATGCAACATTCACATTCTAGCCTCTTAGTTCCCTCTTGTAAATTATTTTTCTCTCAGTTACCTGCTTGGAGTCTACCATATCTCTGACAATGTTTTCCTCAAATTTCACTTCTTCAATGAAGTGTAGCCTTATCATCTTCTTTCTTCTGCAACTTCCACCCTCAAAGTCCTGGCTTTATAATTTAACCATTTATTGTGATATTTTAAATTTTTCTCTCTCCTCACTCTGGACACTACATACGTAGGTATCTTTAACTGTTTTCTGCACTGCTGTAGAAATCTATAGTAATGTCTCATGCATCATAGGTGCTAAATATTTGTTGAATAAATGAACATATTGACTATCACTACCAGCAACTATTATGAGTTTGTCTATTATGCAACAGTCCCACAAACAATGTGAGTTTTCTTCTGGGTCTTCCATCCTGATCATATTCTCTCCCTATTGGCCCTGTTGTATTACGCTTACTTCTGTATTCTAGGAGTTATTGCTAAGTTATCTTACAAATCATCAAACATGTTTCCTCTAAAATTGTTTTTGAAATTTACTGTTTTTAATGATTTTTTAAAAATTGCATGTGTGTATTGGTTTGTGTGTATCTGTGCATCTATAAATAATTTTATTTTAATAATCCCACATATAAAATGGCCACCTTTTTATTCCCATTCTCCATTTAACATCTCTTTTAAAAAAAAAAAAAACAACCTTAGTTTATTTTTGTCAAAATTTGAGATTTATAAAGCTCTTAATTCATTTAATTATATCCTAGAACCAAAGCAAATGTATTTTTAATATTTTTGTTACTGATATTTATAATATTTAAAGTATGCTCTGTTTCCTGCGTATTTTTTTTTCTGTGACTTGAGTACATAATCACTTTATGGTCAGTTTTTGGTTCTGTATTTCTGTTTACACATCTTTGAATGAAAAGAGATTCAGTCATTCATACTACTTGACCATAAACTGGCATTTCCCTTCATTTCTATTCCTGTTTACTGGTTGAGTATCAGTGTTTCCTCTCAGGACTTAAGCTAGAGAGCCAGCAGATGTATTAATATGTAGCTTTTCAGAAAAAAAAATTGTGTTTAGTTTATCAAATGTGGCTTAACAAAATTAAGGGAAGCTATCATCAGCTCTCTCTGGACTGAATTAAGAAAAGTGAAAATTATTTGTCAGTAATTGAAAATAGAGTTGATACTTGATCAACACGGGTTTGAACGAGCAGGTCCACTTATATGTGGATTTTCTTCTACCTCTGCCACCCCTGAGACAAGACCAACTCCTCTTCTTCTTCCTCTTGCTTGGCCTACTCCATGTGAAGACAATGAGAATGAAGATCTTTATGATGATCCACTTCCACTTAATAAATATTACCCACAGTTGACCCTTAAACTACGCAGGGGCTAGGGTGTCAACCCACCACACAGTAAAAATGTGTATAATTTTGACTCTCCCCAAACTTAACTACTAATAGCCTACTGCTGACCAGAAGCCTTACAAATAACATAAACATATTTTGTGTATGTATTATGTACCTTACTTTTACAATAAAGTAACTTAGAGAAAAGAAAGTGTTACAAAGAAAATTGCAAGTAAGAGGAAACATATTTACTACTCATTAAATGGAAGTGTATCATCATAGAGGTCTTCACCCTCATCATCTTCACATTTGTTCAGGCTAGGGAGTGGGAGGGAGAGGTTAAAACTGGCTTTGCGCTGTCTCAGCAGGGGCAGAAGAGGTAAAGAAGGTAAAGATGAGGCAGAAGAGTTAGGCACACCCCATTAACACCCCGTTAACCTTTTTGTTTATTATTTATTTATTTACTTATTTTATTATTATTATTATTATTTGAAACAGAGTCTCTCTCTGTCGCCCATGCTGGAGTGCAGTGGCGCAATCTCTGCTTACTGCAGTCTCTTCCTCCGGGGTTCACGCCATTCTCCTGCCTCAGCGTCCCGAGTAGCTGGGAGTACAGGTGCCCGCCACCATGCCCAGCTAGTTTTGTTTTCTTGGTTTTGGGTTTTTTTGTTTTTTGGGGGGTTTTTTTTGTGTGTATTTTTAGTAGAGACAGGTTTTCACTGTGTTAGCCAGGATGGTCTCGTGACCTCGTGATCTGTCCTCCTCGGCCTCCCAAAGCGCTGGGATTACAGGCGTGAGTCACCGCACCCGGCCACCCCGTTGACTTCTATTGAAAAAAATCCAGGCTGGGCTTAGTGGCTGACATCCGTAATCCCAAAACTTTGGGAGGCTGAGGGAGGAAGATTGCTTGAAGCCAGAAATTTGAGACTAGCCCAGGCAACATAGTGAGACCTTGTCTGCAAAATATTTATTTTAAAAATTAACTAGGTATAGCAATGCATACCTGTAGACCCAGCTACTTGAGAGTTGGAGGTAGGAGAATTGCTTGAGCAGGAAGTTTGAGGCTGCAGTGCGCCATGATCTCACTACTCCACTCCAGCCTAGGCAAACACAGTGAGAACCCACCTCAAAAATAAATAAATAAATAAATAAATAAATAAATAAATGCACTCATGAGTGGTGGCACACAGTTCAAATCCATGTTCTTCAAGGGTCAACAGCATATGTTCCCTTTCTTATAATTTTCTTAATAATATTTTATTTTCATTTGCTTACTTTAAGAATACAGTACAAAATACATGTAACATACAAATATGTGCTAATCAACTATTTATGTTATTGATAAGGCTTCTGGCCAAGAATAGGGTGTAGTTAAGATCTGGGGGAGTCTAAAGTTATATGCAGATTTTTGACTGCATGGCAGGAGATTAGTGCCCCTAACCCTTCTGTTTTTCAAGGGTCAACTGTAATGCTTAATTTTCCTCTGGCCAGAAAGCTACAGGAAAAATCTAAAATTCCAAAACTTCAAAATGTGAAGACAGTACCATGACTTTTTCTGTCACAAATTATTACTTGCCTGATTTCAAATTCTAGAATAAGAGTGCTAGCATCTATTTACACATTTCTTTATTACTTTACTAGAAACAGAATAAACAATGCCTTAAGGGATTAAAATCATGACAACTAGTTTTCTTAGTGGAGATCCTGATTTCTAAAACACAAAAATAAAATGCAAAGATGTCTTCTCATCTCTTTCCCCAAATTTTATTTCCTTTGGAACAAAATTTTGTTTTAGCTTCAATCACTAGTGGTGATTTTCATTTCATATCTTCAAGCTCATCATTACATAAAATTTTGTTTGATTCTGTTTTCATGATTGTATGTTTTAGTTTTATAATGAGATTTTTAATTTTTATTTTGTAGACTATATTCTGCTAGTCAGATGTTATCTTTAAGAGGGCTACATTGAATTTTATTTCTGCTTTTTAAGTGATCTATTCCAGCATTCTTATATTACAGTATTTTTAAAAATCTGAGCATTGTATTTTCAAAAACTTTCATTTTTGCATCTCATGCTGTTTTTTTTCTGCTTTTCACCCTATACTCTTATCTTTATGAAATGTTCTTCTATATTAAATTTTCTTATATATTAAAAGAGATTCTTAGTAATCTTCTAAACTATTGATTGAGATATAATAAATTATGGTGAGAGGAATATTAGTACTCTTTTCTGATGGGGAGGCAACTGGCAGAAACTCAAATGCCAGGGACCCTGTTGGTATGCCTTCAAATCCCATTTACTAAGCCAATGCACCCCTACTTCAGCTAGTGATAGTTGTGAGTTTAGGCTGATAATTGCGCACACGTGCTGCTTCTGTAGGTTATTGTCTTTGAAAACGATCATATTGGGAGGATTTGTCTCCAAACCACCACCATGCAGTAAAGGCAGAGAGAGCCTGTATTTAATGATTAACTAACACTAGGAAACAAGATGCTAGACCCTTGACTAAAGGTGGCAATGCCTTATAGAGATCTCACTCATGTTTCTTTAGATATATTCCTCAGTGTCCATTGCTACAAGTAGAAATAAAACTGATAGTGTCATATTGACTTGGTATTTACTAGCATTGCTAAACTCAGATACATACATACATGGATATATATTTATAAGTACATATATGTATACATACATAATATTCTAAATACGCAATGATTTTGTCTATTAATGATGAATATTTTACTACTCCTTGCAAAATTCTTATAAAATTCATTTGTTTGTTTCTTGTTTTTATTGCTCTGGTCAGGAAGACTTCTATCAAAATGCTGAATAGAAGCAATGACTGCAGACATCCTGTCAAATTGTTTATCTTTGGACAAGAGTTTGTAATAGTTCATTATTAAACAGTATAATTGCTCTAAACTTTAAATTAATTTTCACTGATTAACAAATTTTCATTTTATTTCCAGTTTGCTAAAAACTTTAAGTATGAATGACTGTTGAATTTTTTTTTTTTAATTTATTTATTATTATTAAACTTCAAGTTGTAGGGTACATGTGCACAACGTGCAGGTTTGCTACATATGTATACTTATGCCATGTTGGTGTGCTGCACCCATCAACTCGTCATTTACATCAGGTATAACTCCCAATGCAATCCCTCCCCCCTTCCCCCTCCCCATGATAGGCCCCGGTGTGTGATGTTCCCCTTCCCGAGTCCAAGTGATCTCATTGTTCAGTTCCCACCTACGAGTGAGAACATGCGGTGTTTGGTTTTCTGTTCTTGTGATAGTTTGCTAAGAATGATGGTTTCCAGCTGCATCCATGTCCCTACAAAGGACACAAACTCATCCTTTTTTATGGCTGCATAGTATTCCATGATGTATATGTGCCACATTTTCTTAATCCAATCTGTCACTGATGGACATTTGGGTTGATTCCAAGTCTTTGCTATTGTGAATAGTGCTGCAATAAACATACGTGTGCATGTGTCCTTATAGCAGCATAATTTATAATCCTTTGGGTATATACCCAGTAATGGGATGGCTGGGTCATATGGTACATCTAGTTCTAGATCCTTGAGGAATCGCCATACTGTTTTCCATAATGGTTGAACTAGTTTACACTCCCACCAACAGTGTAAAAGTGTTCCTATTTCTCCACATCCTCTCCAGCACCTGTTGTTTCCTGACTTTTGAATGATCGCCATTCTAACTGGTGTGAGATGGTATCTCATTGTGGTTTTAATTTGCATTTCTCTGATGGCCAGTGATGATGAGCATTTTTTCATGTGTCTGTTGGCTGTATGAATGTCTTCTTTTGAGAAATGTCTGTTCATATCCTTTGCCCACTTTTGGATGGGGTTGTTTGTTTTTTTCTTGTAAATTTGTTTGAGTTCTTTGTAGGTTCTGGATATTAGTCCTTTGTCAGATGAGTAGATTGCAAAAATTTTCTCCCATTCTGTAGGTTGCCTGCTCACTCTGATGGTAGTTAGTCTCAGGATACAAAATTAATGTGCAAAAATCACAAGCATTCTTATACACCAGTGACAGTCAAACAGAGAGCCAAATCAGGAATGAACTTCCATTCACAATTGCTTCAAAGAGAATAAAATACCTAGGAATCCAACTTACAAGGGATGTAAAGGACCTCTTCAAGGAGAACTACAAACCACTGCTCAGTGAAATCAAAGAGGACACAAACAAATGGAAGAACATACCATGCTCATGGATAGGAAGAATCAATATCGTGAAAATGGCCATACTGCCCAAGGTAATTTATAGATTCAATGCCATCCCCATCAAGCTACCAATGAGCTTCTTCACAGAATTGGAAAAAACTGCTTTAAAGTTCATATGGAACCAAAAAAGAGCCCGCATCTCCAAGACAATCCTAAGTCAAAAGAACAAAGCTGGAGGCATCACGCTACCTGACTTCAAACTATACTACAAGGCTACAGTAACCAAAACAGCATGGTACTGGTACCAAAACAGAGATATAGACCAATGGAACAGAACAGAGTCCTCAGAAATAATACCACACATCTACAGCCATCTGATCTTTGACAAACCTGAGAAAAACAAGAAATGGGGAAAGGATTCCCTATTTAATAAATGGTGCTGGGAAAACTGGCTAGCCATAAGTAGAAAGCTGAAACTGGATCCTTTCCTTACTCCTTATACGAAAATTAATTCAAGATGGATTAGAGACTTAAATGTTAGACCTAATACCATAAAAATCCTAGAGGAAAACCTAGGTAGTACCATTCAGGACATAGGCATGGGCAAAGACTTCATGTCTAAAACACCAAAAGCAACGGCAGCAAAAGCCAAAATTGACAAATGGGATCTCATCAAACTAAAGAGCTTCTGCACATCAAAAGAAACTACCATCAGAGTGAGCAGGCAACCTACAGAATGGGAGAAAATTTTTGCAATCTACTCATCTGGAATGCTTTTATTACTAATTCAGTTTCAGAACTCATTACTGGTGTGTTCAGGGACACAATTTCTTCATAGTTTAATCTTCAGAGGTTGTGTGTTTCCAGGAATTTATCTAGGTTCCAGGAATTCTTCTAGGTTTTCTAGTTTGTGTGCACAGAGGTGTTCACAATAGTTTCTAAGGGTTTTTTGTATTTCTGTGGGATTAGTGGCAAGGCCCCCTTTGTATTTCTGATAGTGTTTATTTTGTTTTTCTCCATATTTTTCCTTATTAACCTAACTAGTAGTCTATCAGCCTTCATTGTTTCAAAGAACCAACTTTTGTTTTCATTAATCTCTTGGGTTTTGTTGTTGTTGTTGTTGTTTGTTTGTTTTTCTAATCTCCGTTTCATTCAGTTCAGTTCTGATTTTGGATATTTCTTTTCTTCTGTTACATTTGGGCTTAGCTTGCTCTTCTTTTTCAAATTCCTTCAAGTGGGATGGTAGGTTGTTAATGTGAGATCTTTCTACCTTTTTGATATGGGCATTTAACACTATAAATTCTCTTAACATTGTTTGACTATGTTCCAGAGCTTACTGTATGTTGTATATTTGTTTTCTTTTCTTTTTTTCTTTTTTTTTTTTTTGGTCCTCATTCTTCTTTTTTATTATTATACTTAAAGTTCTAGGGTACATGTGCACAACGTGCAGGTTTGTTATATATGTAGACATGTGCCGTGTTGGTGTGCTGCACCCATTAACTCATCATTTACATTAGGCATATCTCCTAACGCTATTCCTTCCCCCTCCCCTCACCCCACAACAGGCCCCGGTGTGTGATGTTCCCCTTCCTGTGTCCAAGTGTTCTCATTGTTCAATTCCCACTTATGAGTGAGAACATGGGGTGTTTGGCTTTCTTTCCTTGTGATAGTTTGCTCAGATTGATGGTTTCCAGCTTCATCCATGTCCCTACAAAGGACATGAACTCATCTTTTTCAAGGCTGCACAGTATTCCATGGTGTATATGTGCCACATTTTCTTAATGCAGTCTATCATTGATGGACATTTGGATTGGTTCCAAGTCTTTACTATTGTGAATAGTGCCACAATAAACATACGTGTGCATGTGTCTTTACAGCAGCATGATTTATAATCCTTTGGGTGTATAACCAGTAATGGGATGGCTGGGTCAAATGATATTTCTAGTTCTAGATTCATGAGAAATTGCCACACTGTCTTCCACAATGGCTGAACTAGTTTACAGTCCCACCAACAGTGTAAAAGTGCTCCTATTTCTCCACATCCTCTCCAGCACCTATTGTTTCCTGACTTTTTAATGATCACCATTCTAACTGGTGTGAGATGGTATCTCATTGTGGTTTTGATTTGCATTTCTCTGATGGCCAGTGATAATGAGCATTTTTTAATGTGTCTGTTGGCTCCATAAATGTCTTCTTTTGAGAAGTGTCTGTTCATGTCCTTTGCCCACTTTTTGATGGGGTTGCTTGTTTTTTGCTTGTAAACTTGTTTGAGTTCTTTGTAAATTCTGGATATTAGTCATTTGTCAGATGGGTAGATTGCAAAAATTTTCTCCCATTCTGTAAGTTGCCTGTTCACTCTGGTGATAGTTTCTTTTGCTGTGCAGAAGCTCTTTAGTTTAATTAGATCCCACTTGTCAATTTTTGCTTTTGTTGCCATTGTTTTTGGTGTTTTAGACATGAAGTCCTTGCCCATGCCTATGTCCTGAATGGTATTGCCTATGATTTCTTCTAGGGTTTTCATGGTTTTAGGTCTAACATTTAAGTCTTTAATACATCTTGAATTAATTTTTGTATAAGGCATAAGGAAGGGATCCAGTTTCAGCTGTCTACATATGGCTAGCCAGTTTTCCCAGCTCCATTATTGAATAGGGAATTCTTTCCCCATTTCTTGTTTTTGTCAGGTTTGTCAAAGACCAGATGGGTGTAGACGTATGGTATTATTTCTGAGGGCTCTGCTCTGTTCCATTGGTCTACATCTCTGTTTTGGTACCAGTAGCATGCTGTTTTGGTTACTGCAGCCTTGTAGTGTAGTTTGATGTCAGGTAGTGTGATGCCTCCAGCTTTGTTCTTTTGGCTTAGGATTGTCTTGGCAATGCAGGCTGTTTTTTGGTTCCATATGAACTTTAAAGTAGTTTTTATCCAATTCTGTGAAGAAAGTCATTGGTAGCTTGATGGGGATGGCATTGAATATGTAAATTACCTTGGGCAATATGGCCATTTTCACAACATTGATTCTTCCTATCCATGAGCATGGAATGTTCTTCCATTTGTTTGTGTCCTGTCTTATTTCATTGAGCAGTGGTTTGTAGTTCTCCTTGAAGACATCCTTCACATCCCTTGCAATGTGGATTCCTAGGTATTTTATTCTCTTTGAAGCAATTGCAAATGGGAGTTCACTCATGATTTGGCTCTCTGTTTGTCTGTTATTGGTGTATAAGAATGCTTGTGATTTTTGCACATTGATTTTGTATCCTCAGACTTTGCTGAAGTTGCTTCTCAGCTTAAGGAGATTTTGGGCTGAGACAATGGAGTTTTCTAAATATATAATCATGTCATCTGCAAATGGGGACAAAATTTGACTTCTTCTTTTCCTAATTGAATACCCTTTATTTCTTTCTCCTGCCTGATTGCCCTGGCCAGAACTTCCAACATTATGTTGAATAGGAGTGGTGAGACAAGGCATTCCTGTCTTGTGCCAGTTTTCAAAGGGAATGCTTCCAGTTTTTGCCCATTCAGTATGATATTGGCTGTGGCTTTGTCATACATAGCTCTTATTATTCTGAGGTATGTTCCATCAATACCAAATTTATTGAGAGTTTTTAGCATGAAGGGCTGTTGAATTTTGTCAAAGGCCTTTTCTGCATCTATTGAGATAATCATGTGGTTTTTGTCTTTGGTTCTGTTTATATGCTGGAATACATTTATTGATTTGTGTATGTTGAACCAGTCTTGCATCCCAGGGATGAAGCCCACATGATCATGGTGGATAAGCTTTTTGATGTGCTGCTAGATTCGGTTTGCCAGTATTGTGATGACGCTGGCCTAATAAAATGAGCTAGGGACGAATCCCTCTTTTTCTACTGATTGGAATAGTTTCAGAAGGAATGGTACCAGCTCCTCCTTGTACCTCTGGTAGAATTCGGCAGTGAATCTGTCTGGTCCTGGACTTTTTTTGGTTGGTAGGTTATTAATTATTGCCTCAATTTCAGAGCCTGTTATTGGTCTATTCAGGGATTCAACTTCTTTCTAGTTTAGTCTTGGGAGGGTGTATGTGTCCAGGAATTTATCCATTTCTTCTAGATTTTCTAGTTGATTTGCGTAGAGGTGTTTATAGTATTCTCTGATGGTAGTTTGTATTACTGTGGGGTCGGTGGTGATATCCCCTTTATCATTTTTTATTGCATCTATTTGATTCTTCTCTCTTTTCTTCTTTACTAGTCTTGTTAGTGGTCTATCAATTTTATTGAGCTTTTCAAAAAACCAGTTCCTGGATTCATTGATTTTTTGAAGGGTTTTTTGTGTCTCTATCTCCTTCAGTTCTGCTCTGATCTTAGTTATTTCTTGCCTTCTGCTAACTTTTGAAGGTGTTTGCTCTTGCTTCTCTAGTTCTTTTAATTGTGATGTTAGGGTGTCAATTTTAGATCTTTCCTGCTTTCTCTTGTGGGCATTTAGTGCTCTAAATTTCCCTCTACACACTGCTTTAAATGTGTCCCAGAGATTCTGGTATGTTGTGGTTTTGTTCTCATTGGTTTCAAAGAACATCTTTATTTCTGCCTTCATTTCATTATGTACCCAGTAGTCATTTAGGAGCAGGTTGTTCAGTTTCCATGTAGTTGAGCAGTTTTGAATGAGTTTCTTAATCCTGAGTTCTAGTTTGATCGCACTGTGGTCTGAGAGACAGTTTGTTATAATTTCTGTACTTTTATATTTGCCGAGGAGTGCTTTACTTCCAACTATGTGGTCAGTTTTGGAATAAGTGTGATGTGGTGCTGAGAAGAATGTATATTCTGTTGATTTGGGGTGGAGAGTTCTGTAGATATCTATTAGGTCCATTTGGTACAGAGTTGAGTTCAATTCCTGGATATCCTTGTTAACTTTCTGTCTCGTTGATCCGTCTAATGTTGACAGTGGGGTGTTAAAGTCTCCCATTATTATCGTGTGGGAGTCTAAGTCTCTTTGTAGGTCTCTAAGGACTTGCTTTATGAATCTGGGTGCTCCTGTATTAGGGGCATATATATTTAAGATAGTTTGCTTTTCTTATTGAATTGATCCCTTTACCATTATGTAATGGCCTTGTCTCTTTTGATCTTTGTTGGTTTAAAGTCTGTTTTATCAGAGACTATGATTGTAACCCCTGCTTTTTTTTGTTTTCCATTTGATTGGTGGATGTTTCTCCATTCCTTTATTTTGAGCCTATATGTGTCGCTGCACGTGAGATGGGTCTCCTGCATACAGCACACTGATGGGTCTTGACTCTTTATCCAATTTGCCAGTTTGTGTCCAGGAATTTATCCATTTCTTCTAGATTTTCTAGTTTATTTGTGTAGACATGTTTATAGTATTCTCTGATGGTAGTTCGTATTTCTGTGGGATCAGTGGTGATACCCCCTATATCATTTTTTATTGCATCTACTTGATTCTTCTCTCTTTTCTTTATTAGTCTGGCTAGTGGTCTATTTTATTGACCTGTTCAAAAAAAATCAGCCCCTGGATTCATTGATTTTTTTGAAGAGTTTTCCAAGAAATATTGGACTATGTGAAAAGACCAAATCTACGTCTGACTGGTGTACCTGAAAGTGATGGGAAGAATGGAACCAAGTTGGAAAACACTCTGCAGGATATTATGCAGGAGAACTTCCCCAACCTACCAAGGCAGGTCAACATTCAAATTCAGGAAATGCAGAGAATGCCACAAAGATACTCCTTGAGAAGCGCAACTCCAAGACACATAATTGTCAGATTCACTAAAGTTGAAATGAAGGAAAAAATGTTAAGGGCAGCCAGAGAGAAAGGTCTGGTTACCCACAAAGGGAAGCCCATCAGACTAACAGGGGATCTCTCAGCAGAAACTCTACAAGCCAGAAGAGAGTGGGGATTCAACATTCTTAAAGAAAAGAATTTTCAACCCAGAATTTCATATCCAGCCAAAATAAGTTTCATAAGTGAAGGAGAAATAATATCCTTTACAGACAAGCAAATGCTTAGAGATTTTGTCACCACCAGGCCTGCCCTACAAGAGATCCCATAGGAAGCACTAAACGTGGAAAGGAATAACTGGTTCCAGCCACTGCAAAAACATGCCAAATTGCAAAGACCATTGATACTACGAAGAAACTACATCAACTAATGAGCAAAATAACCAGCTAACATCATACTGACAGAATCAAATTCACATGTAACAATATTAACCTTAAATGTAAGTGGGCTAAATACTCCAATTAAAAGTATCTTTTTTTCATTAATTTCAAATAATTTCTTGACTTCTACCTTAATTTCATTGTTTACCCAAAAGTCAGTCAGGAGCAGATTGTTTAATTTCCATGTAATTGCATGATTTTAAGATCTCTTCTTGGTATTTATTTCTATTTTTATTTCCTTGTGGCCTGAGAATGTGGTTGGTATGATTTCATTTTTTTTGAATTTGTTGAGAATTGCTTCATGGCCAAGTGTAAGGAGTAGAAATCCTAATTTGTCATATAATATTTTAAAATGTAATTAAAATAGCTAAAATAGCTGTATAATTATTTTAACATCTTTTTGTCTTTTATTTAAAATATTTCCTATGGAAGCCTTTCTTGATCATTTTATTCTATTGAAATGGATTGAAAATGGCTTTGCTGAATGAACTTCAATCCAACTATATTTTCCTCAATCTGTCCCCCCAAGTACTTGGCTCATATTTCTACCCATGACCTTCCCTAAGGTATGCAAGGACCTACTCCCCGTGAATACATTTGTGCAGTCTCTTTCTACATAAACTAGGAGTTGAGGCAGAGTTCTTGTTCATCTTGAACTAAAGGTGATTTTTTTTCCTTATTAAGATGATAATTTGCTTTAGGATCTGTATTCATTTAACACTAAACTTTACACATCAAAAATTTTAAAATATACTTTTCATTCTTTTTTGTTTCTCTAACATTTGGTACAGTGCCTGGAATACAGTAGGCACTTAATTATTTATTAAATACTGTCATGTATGTTTAACAATGGGATACATTCTGAAAAATGTATCATTAGGTGATGTCATGGTTATGTAAACATCGTAGAGTATGCTTACACAAATTTAGAGTATGCTTACACAAACACCGTAGAGTATGCTTATACAAACATCCTAGACTATGTTTACATCATAGAGTATGCTTGCACATAGCTGAGCAAGCATTGTGGAGTATGCTTACACAAACCTATACACACCTAGGTTATATGGTATTGCCTATTGCTCCTAGACTACACATCTGTACACCATATCTGTGTACTGAATACTGTAGGCAATTGTTACATGGTGGTATTAGTGTATCTAAACAAGTGTAGAAAGGGTACAGTAAAAATATACTATAAAAAATAAAAAGTGGTACACATTTATAAGGCAGTTACCACGGGTGGAGCTTGCAGGACTGGAAGTTGCTCTGAGTGAGTCAGTGAGTGAGTGATGAGTGAATGTGTAGGTCTGGGACATTACTGCAGATTTGTAAACACTGTACACTTAGGCTACACTAAATTTATATACAAAGATTATTTCTTCATTAATAAATTAACATGAGCTTATTGTAAGTTTTTATAAACTTTTTTTAAAAAAACTTTTGGCTCTTTTGCAATAACATTTAGCTTAAAACATACACACACATTGTACAGCTGTTTGAAAATATTCTTATGTCCTTCATTCTATATGATTTTTTAATTTTCAAATGTTTTATTTTTATTTTTCTTACTTTTTACGCTTTTAGTTAAAAACTAAGACACAAACACATGCATTAGCCTAGGTCTATACAGTCTCAGGTTCAGGATCGTCCATATCACTGTCTTCCATCTCCTCATCTTGTTCCACTGGTCTTCAGGGAAAATAACACTCATGGAGCTATCATCTTGTATAATAACAATGCCTGCTGAAATATCTACTGAAGGACCTGCCTAAGGCTGTTTTATAGTTGACTTTTTTTGTAAGTAGAAGGAATATACTCTGAAATAACAATAAAAATTATAGTATAGTAAACACATAAACCATAAATCAGGAACAGTCATTTATTATCATCATCAAGTATTATGGATTGTACATAATTGTATATATTAGACTTTTATATGACTGGCAGAGCAGTAGGTTAGTTTAAGCCAGCATCACCACATGCACATCCATAATGCATTGCACTATGATATTATGAAGCCTATAGAATCACTAGGCAATAGAAATTTTCAACTTTGTTATAATCTTCTGGGGACAATATGATATATGTGGTCTGTCACTGAATCAAACATCATTATACAAGGCATGACTACAAATTGTCTCCAAAAATTGATAAAATAAACAAGTATCTCAAAATTCCACTGACATTATGTCATGTTCCTTCCTTTTTAAAGCCTTTATCAGGCTCCCAGCCAAAAATGTATGTTCTTCCCTTAACACCTTATACAATGAGGTTATATGTTTTACTTAATACTGATCTCTTTACTTCATTATAATTATTTATATTATTGTCTTATTTTTCTCAAAAAGACTGTCAACTTCCCAAGGGCAGGAGCTGTGCCTCATAATTTATATATCTGTCTGCCAATGGTTATGCTCAATATTTGGAGCATAATGAATGCCTGTTGAAAGAATAATTAATCACATGGAGAGGTATGAGTTGGAGATAGTATTTTACTTTCTTCAACAAGGTTGCTATGAAGCTCAAATGAAAGCAAAACACCTATAAAAGTACTTTGTAATATGTAAAGTACAATACAATTGAAGGAATCAAGATGATTATGATTTGTTTACTGTATATATCAAAAAACATAGAGCTTTAAGGATCTTTGTTGCTACCACCATAACTGCTATTCAGAGGCTACTGAATACTTCTTCCAGTTCACTATAATGTGGGTTAGACATCAATCATCAATCATAAGTAAAGAAAACTACTTTCTCATAGAAATCATACTTGTAATTGGCTTCAGGATTCTTCAGCTAAATATATTTATGACGACCCTTTGAATCAAACTGAGGATTCATGCAACATCTATCCATGAAATATTTCTGAACTTCTGGTATGAACCAGGCAATATTAGGTGCTAATAGCTAAGGATACAGTGATGAACAAAATAGACATGGTCATTGCCCTGAGGGAGTTTATTTTCCAAAATAACTTATCTGTAACAATATAGCTATAATTTTATGGTTTTGTAATTGGATCTTTGAAAATTTTTTACTATATATATGTGTATAGGTGTATATATATATATATATATGCACACACACACACACACACACACGATTTTCCTGGTTGAGTCCTACTTATATAAAAACCACCTAGCCTATCTGATAAGAAATTTGGGGATTATTGGATTTGCTGAGTCAGACAACTAGGGAAGATATTTCTTATTATACAGCACTGAAAGATTTTTTTTTATATATATATGTATATAAAACAGCTATATTTGTATATATAAAGTATCTATACATAAAGATACAGATACACACATCTATGTATATATGATTTAATATATATACTAAGCTATGTTATGATGTATATTATATATATTTATATCATATAGATATGTATCTGACTTAAATAATATATAAAGCGATTGTGACATGCTCTGTACTCTGTCATCATCCTCTCTTTTTTTTTTTCACACTGACTATGCTTTGTAGTGTGACAATGCTTTGCAGGACTCAAAGGAGTTCTATACATTGATGCTGAGAAATACAGATCTGAGTACTCAACATAGCTCCAAATAAAACAGCCAGAATTCCATATATAGTTACTAAAATAACCCTGTGATAGGAGCTGTCTTGAACCTATTTTACTCATCTTGTAGTCTTTTAGTGAGGCTGTTAATAATGGTAACTTATGTATCCACTGACCTGATGACCTATTAGACAGGAGGGGGAAATTATTCTCCATAGACATTAAAACAATAAACAGTAAAATTTAGAGGAAAGGATAAGAACCCGTCTCTTCTCTAAGGAAATGGTATCAGCAAGAACTCTGATCTGTGCTTCATATCATGAAAAGTGATTATGGTACATGCTACCATAAAAAACCAAATTCTTCTGAAAACTCTCTCTTCTGTAAAGATTTTTTTTTTTTTTAATGACACCATGCTCTTCTATATCTTCTCCTACCCCTCATATGACCTATTCTCAGTCTAGCAGGCTTCTTCCTCTGCCAATTCTAAAATTGTTAGACTTCAGGGTATCTTTTTTAAAAATTTTTTAAAATCACTTTATACATTCTCACATAACCCTATTCTGTCTAGCAGGTTAATTACCACACATACTAATAGCTCTTAAATTTTGAGGTCCAGTCAATAATTTTCACAGGAAATTCAGATCTATGTTTTCAAATGCTTACCATCCTTATACACTTGAATATATTATGAGCACCTCTGTCTCAAATATCTAAATTTAAGCTCATCTCTCCCACGTGAAACCTGCTTCTTCTCTCACAATTTCTCTCTCTGTAAATGGAACCACTGATCATTGAATTGCCAAGTCATAACTGAGGCATCCATGTGTACTTTTCTAACCCTATCCAATCCACCAATTCAGACAATTATAACTCTTCAATATTTCTGAAATGCAGCTAATTCTATTATTTCTCTTCCTACAACTCTAGTTCTAGTCATCATTATCTTTCATTTGGATCACTATGTGTTAATTTTTATCATCTAGCTCCCCACTAAGTCACTCCACTCATTGGAATAGTCTTCTAAATTGTAAATATACTGAGGCCACACCCCTGCCTGAAATATTCCAGTGACTCTCCAGGACCCTCCAGATAATATCTAAGATCTTTCCTCTTATGCTTCCTCATCATGACCTGACCCCTGATGATTTGCCTGGTCTTAGCTTTTGGCCTTCTCCTTAGCTCTGACTTCCCCTTTTGAACTCTAGTAATATTAAATCTCTTACCTTATCTTGAAAGCATCATTCTGACACCATTCTTTGTCTCTGAAATTGTATATATTCCCTTCTCTCTGGAAACTTTCCCTCTTTGCTTCTTTGTGTATATTGCTCTTAACTCATTTTTCAGGTAACAATTTAGATATAATTTTAACTGGAAAGTCTCTCTTCATCTACATTGAGCCCCAAATCTCCAGTTTTTATTTACTCCATCTGTGTTTCCATAGCACCTGTACTTCCCTAATAATTATTCTTTTTTTTTTTTTTTTTTTTTTTTTTTTGAGATGGAGTCTCACTCTATTGCCCAGGCTGGAGTGCAGTGGCACAGTCTCGGCTCACTGCAACCTTCACCTGCAAGTCTCCTGCCTCAGCCTCCTAAGTAGCTGGGACTACAGGTATGTGCCCCCATGCCTTGCTAATTTTTTTAGAAACAGGGTTTCACCATGTTGGCCAGTCTTGTCTTGAACTCCTAAACTCAGGTGATTCACCCAGCTCGGCCTCCCAGAAGCACTGGGATTACAGGCGTGAGCCTCTATGCCCGGCCCCCCTTATAAATTATTCTTATCAACATGCAGAATGATTGACTGTCCACTTATCTGCCTTCCCTACTAGACTGTTGATTCCACAATGACTGGGAATATTGCATTATTAATCACCATTATATCTCCAGTACCTAGCATAATGTAGCACATAGTAGACACTAAAAAAAATTCTTCATTTCCAAATGTTTCTATTATTTCTTATTTACACATAATGGCTGATTTTTGCTCTTTATATAAAACATCCCTAATCTCTCCTTATTTTAACCAGTGTTCTTCTTTTATCTGATTAGCAAAATGAACTTTTGGCTAAGATCTGATGTAAACAATTACAAAATAAAATCTGTAGTGTTTTCCAGCTAAGAAAAGCTTGTATATCAGGGTTTTATCTCTTACTATGCTAAGCATAATATATTCTTCTTTTTAGTTACCCTCATCCCCTTTCTTTCTGTACTTTATAGTATACCCACTTGAGTATCTGAGTCCCCTATGGATAGAGTTGATGATTTTTTAATCATCTTAAAGTGTGCAGCACAGCAGCTTGTATCTACCTTGATCTTAATAAATATTTGTTCAATTTAACTGGACACAAAATGGGAGACCTATAAGCCTGAGCTTAGAATGAATCCCCAATTTGACCCTTCAGATATATTCTCACCTTGCCCTGTGTGCAGATAGGTTGGCCTTCATGGATTGCATCAAGAAACTTCCTTGCCCCCTGGCTTCTGGTTGGATTGGCAAATAAGAGGCCATGGCAGAATATCAGAGGCAAGAAAAATAGTGAGATAAACATGTCTATTTCCCTGAATCCTTTCTTGCCAGGTTACCACTCACTAAGTTCCAGTAAATACTTCCTCCTCTGATTGCTTCAATTCTAAGGGCCCTACTAGTGGCATATTGTTATAAGCATACACACATCTAGGATATTTTACTCTTCATTATTTCCTTAATTATAGCCATGTCTTTTTTAATAGAACCTTTATTAGATTCTTCTCAAATTACTCAGTCTTAGTATGATATCTTTTCATGCCCAAGGCATAATTGATAAATAGCCTTCCCCTACCTTCCCCTATATTCTCTGACCATCCCCTTCTCAGTCTCCAGGAGTATTTGTCCATTTTCATACTGCAATGAAGAAATGCCTGAGACTGGGTAATTTATAAAGAAAAATAGGTTTAATGGACTCACAGTTTCACATGGCTGGGGAGGCCTCACAATCATGGCAGACGGCAAAGGAGGAGCAAAGGCACATTTTAGACAGCAGCAGGCAAGAGGGCATGTGTAGGGGGACTCCTCTTTATAAAACCATCAGGTATCATGAGACTTATTCACTATCACAAGAACAGCAAGAGAAAAACCCACCCCCATGATTCAATTACCTCCCATTAGGTCCCTTCCATGACACGTGGGGATTATGGGAGCTACAATTCAAGATGAGATTTTGTGGGGACAGAGCCAAACCATATCACCAGGTAAACTCAGCTAACTTGGTCACTGGGGGCTATCAGTGAAAAATTTGGGGCAGTTATCAAGAAGTTTTCACACTCCTGATAAAGACATACCTGAGACTGGGCAACTTACAAGAAAAAGAGGTTTACAAAAGAAAGAGGTTTAATTGGACTTAAAGTTCCACGTGGCTGGGGGAGCCTCACAATCAAGGTGGAAGGCAAGGAGGAGCAAGTCCCATCTTACATGGATGGTAGCAGGCAAAGACAGAATGAGGAAGACACAAAAGCAGAAACCCCTGATAAAACCATTAGATCTCATGGGACTTACTCACTACCATGAGAACAGTATGGAGGAAACTGCCCCCATGATTCAACCATTTCCCACCAGGTCCCTCCCACAACATATAGAAGTTATGTGAATACAAGTCAAGATGAGACCTGAGTCGGGACAGAGGCAAATCATATCATTCTGCCCCAATGGCCCCTGCAAAATCTCATATCCTCACATTGCAAAACTAGTTATGCCTTCCCAACAGCCCCCCAAAGTCTTGACTCATTTCAGCATTAACCCAGAAGTCCACTGTCCAAAGTCTCATCTGAGAGAAGGCAAGTCCCTTCTGCCTATGAGCCTGTAAAGTCAAATGGAAGCTAGCTATTTCCTAGATACAATGGGGGTACAGACATCAGGTAAATACAACTATTTCAAATGAGAGAAATTGACCAAAACAAAGGGGCTACAGGGCCCATGCAAGTCTGATATCCAGTGGGGCAGTCAAATTTTAAAGCTCCAAAATGATTTCCTTTGACTCCATCTCTCACATCCAGGTCACACTGATACAAGAGGTGAGTTCCCATGCTCTTGAGCAGCTCCATCCCTGTGATTTTGCAGGGTAAACTTTCTGTCTGGCTGCTTTCACAGGTTGGCATTGAGTGCCTGTGCTTTTCCAGGCGCACAATGCAAGCTGTTGGTGGAACCACCATTCTGGGGTATGGAGGACAATGGCCCTCTTCTTACAGCTCCACTAGGTAGTGACCCAGTAGGGACTCTGTGGGGGCTCCAACCCCACATTTCCCTTCCACACTGCCCTAGCATAGGTTCTCCATGAGAGTCCTGCCCCTACAGTAAACTTCTGCCTGGGTATCCAGGCATTTCCATAGATCTTCTGAAATCTAAGGGGAGGTTCCCAAACCTCAATTCTTGACTTCTCTGTACCCACAGGGTCAACACCACATGGAAGCTGTAAAGGCTTGGGGCTTGCACCATCTGAAGCCATGGCCCAAGATCTACATTGACCCCTTTCATCCACAACAGGAGAAGCTGGGACGCAGAGCACTGAGTCCCTGTTCTGTGCACAGCTCAGATACACTCAGTACAGCACACAAAACCACTTTTTCCTCCTAGGCCTCCAGGCCTATGATGGGAGGGGCTGCCATGAAGACTTCTGACATGCCCTGGAGACATTTTCCCCATTGTCTTGGGGCTTAATATTTGGCTCCTCATTACTTATGCAAATTTCTGCAACTGGTTTGAATTTCTCCTCAGAAAAATGGGATTTTCTTTTCTATCATATTGTCAGGCTGCAAATTTTTCAAATTTTTATGCTCTGTTTCCATTTTAAAACTAAATGCCTTTAACAGCTCCCAAATCACCTCTTGAATGCTTTGCTGCTTAGAAACTTCAGTCAGATACCCTAAATCAGCTCTCTCAAGTTCAAAGTTCCACAAATCTCTAGGACAGGAGCAAAATGCCACCAGTCTCCTTGCCAAAACATAACAAGAGTCACCCTTGTTCTAGTTTTCAACAAGTTCCTCATCTACATCTGAGACCACTCAGCCTGGATTTTATTGTCCATATTGCTATTAGCATTTTGGGCAAAGCCATTCAACAAGTCTCTAGGAATTTCCAAGCTCTTCCACATTTTCCCCTCCTCTTCTGAGCCCTCCAAATGGTTCCAATCTCTGCCTGTTACCTAGTTTCAAAGTTGCTTCCACATTTTCAGGTATCTTTTCAGCAATGCCCCTCTCTACTGGTATCAATTTACTCTATTAGTCCATTTTCACACTGCTGATAAAGACATATCAGAGACTGGAAAATTTACAAAAGAAAGAGGTTTTATTGGACTTACAGTTCCACATGGCTGTGGAAGCCTCACAATCAGGGCAGAAGGCAAGGAGGAGCAACCCCCATCTAACATGGATGGCAGCAGGCAAAGAGAAACTGAGGAAGATGCAAAATCAGAAACCTCTGATAAAACCATCAGATCTTGTGAGACTTATTCACTAACCCTAGAATAGTATGGGGGAAACCATCCCCATGATTCAATCATCTCCCACTGGGTCCTTCCCACAACATGGGGAAATTACAGGTACAATTCAAGATGAGATTTGAGTGGGGGACACAGAGTCAAACCACATCAAGTAAAATACCTATTTACAAGTCCTTTGTATACCTTTATTTTGGAGCCAACAGTACACATAATTACTTGTTAGTGCAAATTTGGAATAACCTCTTTTTGTTCCAAGCAGAGTAACATGGAAAGAAAACACTACTATTTCCTACATTTTGCAAACTTTTAAGTAGTCCATTATTTTGCTAAATTAATTATTACCATCTTTCACAATCTTCTGTAGTTTAACTTCTAAGGCTAGTTGATTTCTTACAGTTGATGTTATAGGTCCACTTTAAACTTCCTCTTAGTTCTTTTTAAAAGTTGGATAACTGTAAATCTTACATTTTACTTAATTGATTTATCAGTGGAGTATAAGTCTGTATCACCATTTTTTTCTTTCTTTCTTTCCTTCTTTCCTTCTTTCTTTCTTTCTTTCTTTCTTTCTTTCTTTCTTTCTTTCTTTCTTTCTTTCTTTCTCTTTCTTTCTTTCTTTCTTTCTTTCTTTCTTTCTTTCTTTCTTTCTTTCTTTCTTTCTTTCTTTCTTTCTTTCTTCCTTCCTTCCTTCCTTCCTTCCTTCCTTCCTTCCTTCCTTCCTTCCTTCCTTCCTTCCTTCCTTTCTTCCTTTCTTTTAATTATACTTTAAGTTCTGTGATACCTGTGCAGAATGTGCCAGTTTGTTTCATAGGTATATGTGCGCCACGGTGGTTTGCTGCACCCATCAACCTGTCATCTACATTGGGTATTTCTCCTAACGTTATCCCTCTCCTTGACCCTCACCCCGCAACCAGCTCTGGCATACGATGTTCTCCTACCTATGTCCATATGTTCTCATTGTTTAACTTCCACTTATGAGTGAGAACATATAGTGTTTGGTTTTCTGTTCCTGCGTTAGTTTGCTGAGAATGATAGTTTCTAGCTTCATCCATGTCCCTGCAAAGGACATGAACTCATTATTTTTTATGGCTGCATAGTATTCCATGGTGTATATGTTCCAAATTTTCTTTATTCAGTCTATCAATGATGGGCATTTGGGTTGGTTCCAAGTCTTTGTTATTGTGAATAGTGCTACAATAAACATATGTGTGCATATGTCTTCATAGTATAATGATTTACGATCTAATTAAACTAACGATCTTCTGCACAGCAAAAGAAACTATCATTAGAGTGAACAGGCAAACTACAGAATGGGAGAAAATTTTTGCAATCTATCCATCTGACAAAGGGCTATTATCCAGAATCTACAAGGAACTTAAATTTAGAAGATTAAAAAAAAAATCAAAAAGTGGGAGAAGGATGTGAACAGACACTTTTCAAAAGAAGATATTTATGTGGCCAAAAAACATATGAAAAAAGCTCACCATACTGGTCCTTAGAGAAATGTAAATCAAAACCACAATGAGATACCATCTCATGCCAATTAGAATGGCAAACAATAAAAAGTCTGGAAACAACAGATACTGGAGAGGATGTGGAGAAATAAGAATGCTTTTACACAGTTGCTAGGAGTGTAAATTAGTTCAACCATTGTGGAAGACAGTGTTGGTGATTCCTCAACAACCTAGAACTAGAAATACCATTTGACCCACCAATCCCATTACTGGGTATGTCACCATTTTTAAGAATGAAAACTGTAGACAATATTAATTTTGTAGATGTCTCACCTGTGTCAAAATGAAGTATGAACTAGGTTATTCAATCTTCCTAATCTGTTTTTTTCATGTGTAATTACAAGTGAGATGAAAAATGTATAGTGCCTAATATAATGCTTGGCATATGAGCACAAAGTAATCTTACCCTCACCTCTGCATTCTAGCCACACTGACCTTATATTATAGTCTTGAATGCTTCATGCACCTTACTTCTCACCAAGCTTTGGTATATGTTGTTCTTGAATACTTATAAAATGTTCTTCCAGAAAAGCTGTTCTGATACCCAGGATCATTTTTGCTTTCTGGTTTATATTTCATATATCTGTGTATATTTCCTTTATAACACTTGATTCATTCATTTGTGCATTCAATCATTATGGAGTTAGTATGTTGTTGGATCAGGTCTTAAGAATAAGACAGTGAATAACATAAGACAATGAATCTCTCTCCTTATTGAGTTCATGTCCTCACATCTATAATTTTTAATTAGAGTTTGTAGTTATATATAGTTTTATTGAGTTAATATGTTACTCCCTCACCAAACTATTACCTTCATGTGGACGTAGGTTGTTTTTTTTTTTTCAACCTTACTTCAGTTATTTTGGTAACATAACAAATTATTCCAAAACTTAATGACTTAAAACAACAATTGTACTTATCTTTCCTTGTTTCTGTAGACCAGAAATTTGGATAAGACAGAGCTCATTAAAGGATCAAAGTCTGAGGGCCTGAATCATTTCTCATGTTGGGCCATTAATTCAGACTGCTGGCTGAGAATGTAAGTGTCAGTGGATCTCAGCTATATCCTCATGGACTTCTTTGTGTGGTCTTTATACCTGCACTGGGTTCTACAGATGAACTGACTGAGAGGAAATCAGGTGGAGCTCTGTCACCTTTTCTGAGCTAGCCTTAGATGCCATCTAGTGTCACTGCCACTGCATTTGATTGATTGAGGTTATTTAAAAATTTGCTCTGAGTTAAGGGAAGATACATAGACCCCCACATCTCAGTGGGAAGAGTGTTATTCATGTTGTAAAGTAGAGCATATGGAATGGAATGCACACACACACACACACACACACACACAGACCCTCATCTTTGGGAAATATAATTGTCCACACACATTATTATAATCTTATTATCTACTACTTACCTTGAATATGGTAGTCACCCAATAGAAAATTATCGAATGGATAAATCAATAAATGAAATAACGAAGAAGCCAAATCATGAAGGAGAGATTGTGAAATGACCTATGTATATTTCACACATTTATTCCATAAGTATTTTTAAGCTTTTCTTAGAAGATATATCCCCAGGGCACATTCCTTAGGATTCCTTACAACTAAGTCACTCTTGAATGTTAGTCTTTCTGGAATATTAGTATTAAAGCCTATGGACTACAGAGAGGGAAAGAGAGTTGGAAGTTTCTCAAACCAATTCTATCCCCAGGAATTTGAGTTTGCTGATAACTTACAGTTCAGTTCTTAATTGTGCCAATTCATCTTACCTCATTCTGCAGATATAAGAGTTAAGTGCATTGGATGACTAATTAGGGGGTGATTAGCAGAAGTTAGTGTTGGTGAGTGGTATGGAATTGCCTCTGTCATTCAAGATTAGATGAAAAAATGATGCATCCCACAGGAGTTACATGTAAACTATGGGATTCACAAGTGCCATTGAAATAAAGGGCAATGTCGTCCTGCCATAGAGGAAGATGACAAAAATCAGAATTGGCAGTCCCTATAACATTGAAATTACAGTTAACTAGAGTTAATGTTAACTTCAGGGTTCATGAATATTTCTCAATGATTATTTGTTATGCTTTCTCATGAGAATAAGTGGTAAAATTTTTAAATGATATTTAATGCAAGAATGTAGACTATTGACTTTTGTAGTATTCATGTATTTCTGACTGTGGGATATATTCCTGTAGCCAGTTTATTGAAATTGCTATAATCTTGTTCTCTGGGTGAGTGGAGTTTCTCTATATTTGGGAAATGTTCACTTTCAGTGTCTTATCAATAGAATCAATAGAGATGGCAACTTAACAAAACTCAGTCAGATCAGAGAACTAAATCTTACCTGGTTCTTGCAGTTGTTTTATAAGTAGTCTAGTCTTTCTGTTTATTTAACCCAAACAATAAACCAATAATGGGCTACACAAATCTCAGGTCAAAATTAGGTATTATAACTCATACTCTCTCTTTACCTCTTGCAAACAGCAAATTACTGGGGGAAGGGGGGGGGGATTCTTCCCTGTCAAATTCCTCCCAGCTATTCCTGGACAATCATTATGATTGCCTCATGCTTGTAAAATTGGAGATTCTCTATTTGTTGTAAACTCAACAGAGGTAAATTAGAGCTTACTTAAGCCAAGAGAGTTTCAGTAATCTAAATGCAGGAATATAGCTAGGCCTAAAGCCGAGCACCAGCCAGTTGGCCAATTGTCACATCTGTTCCCACTTTTATCTGTTTCTTTTAAAAATAATCTCCCTCTCTTTCTCTCTCTCTCTTCTTCTCTCCCCTCTCTCTGTCCCTCCTTCTACCTCCCTCCCTCTCTCTCCTCCCTCTCTTTCCTCTCCTCCTCTCCCCCATCCCAGATGACTTTGATGTATGAATTTATTTTTGCTTATAGTACATAAGATGTCTTGGGCAAGATACGGCTGCCCGTGACAGCAATAGACAAAATTCATATGTCATTATTTGAATAATATAAAACTTAATTTGCTATCTCTCAGTTCCAATTCCAAAATTTAGGGAGACAGATTATTACCAGCCAGCAATTTTTTTAAGCTATCATTAATTTATGATTCAATTTATTGAGTTTGACAATCTGCATTTTCAAAAAAGAAAATTAAAATAAAAAAAATCAGAGTATAAGGCACATAGAATAAGGCAAATAGTTAACTATTGGGTGTGCATTCAAGGTACCAAATAAAAATGTACTGAGGGTCTTAGTGAAAAAGCTTGAAAATTACTCTTAGGAACAGTTTGGAGATGTTTATGTCTACCTAGGTGAAGCATGATAGTTTATTCAAAAAAGAAACATAAGTGTGTTATAAATATGGCTATGAAATTGAACCTCTGGGTAGAGGTTATGGTAGAGTTCTTACAGAAGAGGAACCTCACATGTGGATAGTGCAGAAATCCTGAATCATCCATTGCTTGCTTCTGCTCACCACCTGCATTTAAGCCTTGCCTTCATAGACCACCCTCTGTGTGATTTTAGGCAGGTAATTAACTTTGAACCTTAGATTGATTATATTTTAAATGGAATCTTAACAAAGTTGTGTGTGTTTTTTTTTTTTTTTTGTCTTTCTTGCAGATTTATTATGTGGACTAAATGAGATAGCCCACACTCTTAGCAAACTGTAACTAACGGTTTACAAAGAGTCTTCCTTTTACAATATTATATTAGTCCTCATTACTATTCATCATTACTGTGATATTATTCCTATTGACAAATTATATTTACCACATTTTTCCTCATTATGTGAGGCTCTGTCCTATTGCCATTAGTAATGAAGCTCCAGTGCTGACACTCAGAAGCTGCAATTTTGTACTAAAAGCAATAGTGCCATCCAGAACATGAAATGCTATCAAAGTTTTTTCTTGGGATTGGATGAAGTCCACTAACTATATTAATTTCATATGCCAATACTAATTCTCCAAGAACTTCAGGTGTTCTTCCCCCTAGTGTGGTACCACTCTGATGACTAATAATGGTGACTAATAATGAAACCTTGTTCTCCTAAAGTGTTAGAGATTGCACAAAGACATCCCTATACTGGTTTGTGCTTACTTTGACAAACCATTCTTTCCCTAGGCATTGATACGGTGTATCCTTAGATTCAGATACTTTTAACTTCTAATATTTATTGAAGCAAAATTCATTTGAATGGAGTTTAAATGAAAAAGGAACCCAGAGAGTTCCTTTTTCTTCAAATAAATAGAAAAGTTCTTCTTATAGCTTCAGGATATATCCAAGCCTGGCTGAATATGAGAAAGAACATTATACTCAATGTAAGGTCCTCAAATAGAGATTCTTAGTTTCTAAAGCAACAATCAAGAGGTCCCAGGGGCACCTTTATAAGGGTACAGCTGTGTGGTCACACAGAGCCCTGAAATCAGAAGGCCTTTGCACTTGATTCAGTGTTCTGCTGTTGCCATCTTGAAATTCTTAATGATTTGATCTTTGAACTTGAAATTTGAATATGAAGTCCAGTGAGACAATGGAGCAGAGAAGTTTGACATATAGAAAAGAGATGCCTCACAAGAACAGAAGTTCTTTGGACCCAAAATGTATGGGAGTTCAATGCAACCCACCTAAGTATAAGAAAAACCCTTTAAATTTACAACCTGAGTAAGCAGGGGTGCTGGAAGTCCTATGAGGTCATATTTTTCATTTGAACCAGACCTTGCTTCAATATTTCAATGGCACTCTAAGAAGCAAAAGCAAACAGGGAATTACAAAATCTTTTTTTTTTTTTTAAATTTTTTTTTTTTTCCCCAGACAGGGTCTTGCTCTCTCACACAGGCTAGAGTACAGTGGTATGATCTCAGCTCACTGCAACCTCCACCTCTGGGGCTCAAGGGATTCTCCCACTTCAGCCTCCCAAGTAGCTGGAACTATAGGCACAACCACCATGCTTGGCTAATTTTTTTTGTATTTTTTTGTAGAGACAGAGCTTTGCCATTTTGCTTAGGCTGGTCTCAAACTCCTGAGCTCAAGTGATCTGCCTAGCTCAGCCTCCCACAGTCCTGGAGTACAGGCATGAGCTGCCACACCCGGCACTTTTCTTTTATTTTCTCTTCCTTTTCTTTTATCTTATTTCCTTTCCTATTCTTTTTGTTAACTTTTACTTTAGGTTTGGGGGTACACGTGAAGGTTTGTTACATAGGTAAACACCTGTAATGGGGGTTTGTTTTACATATTATTTCTTGACCCAGGTATTAAGCCCAATACTCAAGTTATTTTCTGCTCCTCTCCCTCCTCACACCCTCCCGCTTCAAGTAGACACCAGTGTCTGTTGTTTCCCTGTTTGTGTTTATAAGTTCTTATCATTTAGCTCTGACTTACAAGTGAGAACATGCAGTATTTGGTTTTCTGTTCCTGCATTAGCTTCCTAAGGATAACTTCCAGTTCCATCTTGGTTCCCACAAAAGACATGATCTCATTCTTTTTTTATGACTGCATAGAATTCCACTGTGTATATATAGCACATTTTCTTTATCCAATCTGTCATTGATGGGGATTTAGATTGATTCCATGTATTTGCCATTGTGAATAGTGCTTCAAAAAAAAAATATCCTGTGCATGTGTTTTTATGGTAGAATGATTTATATGCCTCTGGGTATATAGCCAGTAATGGGATTTCTGGGTCAAATATGGTAGTTCTACTTTTACTTTTTTTTTTTTTTTTTTTTTTTTTTTTTTTTTTTTTAATACAGTCTGGCTCTGTCACCCAGGCTGGAGTGCAGTGGCATGGTCTTGGCTCACTGCAACCTCTGCCTCCTGGGTTGAAGTGATTCTCCTGCCTCAGCCTCCTGAATAGCTGAGACTATAGGTGTGCACCACCACACCCAGCAAATTTTTGTATTTTTAGCAGAGATGGGGTTTCACCATGTTGGCCAGGCTGCTCTCGAACTCCTGACCTCAAGGGATCTGCCTAACTCGGCCTCCCAAAGTGCTGGGATTACAGGCATGAACCACCTGGCCTGCTTTTAGCTCTTTGAGGAACCACCATTTTCATAATGGTTAAACTAATTGATACTCACACCAACAGCGTATATATATTCCCTTTTATCTGCAACTTCACCAGCATCTGTTATTTTTTGATTTGTTAATAATAGCCATTCTGACTGGTGTAAGATGCTATCTCATTGTGGCTTTGATTTGCATTTCTCTAATGATCAGTGATATTGAGCTTTTTTCATATGCTTGTAGGCCATATGTATGTTCTCATTCGAGAAGCTTCTGTTATTGTCCTTTGCCTGCTTTATAATGGAGATGTTTTTCTCTTGTAAATTTTTTTAAGTTCCTTACAGATGCTGGATATTAGACCTTTTTCAGATGTATTTTCTTCCATTCTGTAGGTTGTCTGTTTATTCTATAGATAGTTTATTTTGGTGCACAGAAGCTCTTGTGTTTAATTAGATCCCACATGTCAATTTTTGCTTTTGATGCTATTGGTTTTGGTGTCTTTGTCATGAAATCTTTGCCATTCTCTATGTCCAGGATGATATTGCCTAGGTTACATTCCAGGGTTTTTATAATTTGGGGTTTTACATTTAAATCTTTAATCCATCTTGGGTTGATTTTTGTATATGGTAAAAGGAAGGGATCCAGCTTCAATCTTCTGCATATGGCTAGCCAGTTATCCTAGCATCATTTATCGAATAGGAAGTTTATTTCTCATTTCTTGTTTTTGTCAGCTTTGACGAAGATCAGATGGTTGTAGATATGTGGCCTTATTTCTGGGCTCTCTGTTCTGTTCCATTGGTCTATGTTCTGTTTCAGTATTGTAGCCATGTAGTATAGTTTGAAGTCGGGTAACGTGATGCTTCCAGCTTTGTTCTTTTTGATTGCCTTGGCAATTCAGGCTCATTTTTGGTTCCACATCAATGTTAAAATACTTTTTTCTGGTTCTGTGGAGAATGTCATTGGTAGTCTGATAGGAATAATATTGAATCTGTAAATTGCTTTGGCCATTTAAATAATATTGACTCTTCTTATGCATTAACATGGGATGTTTTTCCATTTGATTGTTTCTTCTCCTATTCTTTTGAGCAGTGTTTTTATAATTTTCATTGTAGAGATCTTTCACCTCTTTGGTTAGCTGTATTCTTAGGTATTTTATTCTTTTTGGGGCAATTATTCAAGTGATTTCCTTTCTGATTTGGCTTTCAGTTTGGCTGTTTTTGGTGTATAATAATGCTAGTGATTTTTGTACATTGATTATGTGCCCTCTTTCCTTTTCTGGTAGTTAAAAAAAAAACTAAAATAAGATGTACCCTCTCGGTATATTTTGTATATAATACAGTATTGTTAACTATAATATTGTACAAAAAGCTACCATAATTTGTATAATTATATAATTGAAACTATATATTCCATTCTACTCTTTGATCCTATAGATTTGACTAATTTAGATAGCTCATATAAATAGAATCATGCAATATTTGTCTTTTTGTGGCTAACATTTCATTTGCATAGTGTCCTTAAGCTTCATTCATGTTATATATTGCAGAATATTTTTCTTTTTAAAAATGGATTCCATCACTTCCTCATACAAGTCCACAATTTATGCTGAAAATGATAAAATAGAAAGATATGGTACAACTCATAGTTCCTTTTCCTTTCAGTCTTTCTTTACTCATTAGCAAGCCAAAGATAGTGTTGGTATATATACGTGTATCAAGAAGTACAATTTTTTAAAAAGTTGAGTTATATTTGTGCAATGTTTCTACTATTCTGGTTGGAACAAAAATACATATGTATGTATGAACTACAAATATGTAAAAATTATGTAATTTCAGGAATTCCACATAAAACTATGTTCTTATAATTACATTTAGTATTGGCATTGCACAAAATTAAAGTGAATTGTAAAACTTATAATAGCTTAAAATTTTAATGTTTTTTTAGAATAATATTAAACAGCAAATAATAAACACAACCATAATTGAGAATGAGACCACAGAAGAAAAAGCTTTATATTTTAGTACAAGAAAAATACATTTTTTTTCTGCTTTTTGGAAAAGGAAACCCACGTTTTCATTTTGCACTGGTCTCACAAATTATGTAGCTAGACTTAAGAGTAGGATGAATTAACTGAGAATTCTGATGCAGGAAATGTGTTCAATTTCTTTACCCTCAACTTCTTTTCCTAAAATTCCTCTAAAACAACATAGCATTTTGCATTTCTGGACCATTGTGTTTCTTGGGAGGACTTACTTAAAGAGAACAATTGTTTATTATTTCAATGTTAATGTAGCTCCTCTATTGACTTGGGGGAAAGGAAACACCACTGTATTTCTCCACATTTCTAGTTTGTTTTGTTTCCTTCTCACTGGACTCTGCCCCCACGCTTCACACTAAGATTTCATGGGTGATGACGAGTCAGATGGCATTTTTCACCAGTGCTCCATTGGGTATCCTAGCAGTTTAGATCACCTCCACTGCAGACAAAGCTGCTAGAAACACATGCAAAACTCAGTTCCCCTCAGAGTTATTCTGAGAACCCTAATTCATTTGAGAAAGGGAGGAGTGGCAAAGAACTTCAGCCTACACTCCAACTTACAAAGCAGATAATAACACTGACTGTTTTCTTGTGATGACGAATCAGAGGAAAAGGCAGTCAGAAACACCATTTTAGCATAGATGGTCAGAATATGCCAACCCTCACATGTCCCGGCAATGCCATTTTCCACTTTATAGCGACAGTTTTCCTGAGGTGTAGTTAGAGGTGCAATGAGTGAAACACAATGTGTGGAATTGCAAGGAAGGGAATCGGAATGTTGATATCGAACCAAATGATGAGATGAAGAAGCCCCACAAGGAGGAAACATATGGCCATGCATATGCATGGTGATTTGGATCAGGAGCACATGTGGCTAGATGACACCATGGTAATGTTAGGGGATAGCAGTCAGAATCAGCCTTAAAAGCTGCTTACTCTCTACTGAGTGCCTCCCCATGGTGGGAAGATAGTTCTCAATTATATTAAAATGGATTTCTTCACTCTCTTGCAGGCTAGGGAATATCTCTATCTGAATATGAGTACAAATTAAAAGTACCTTGCTTTGCACTTGTTTTTGTCATTGAAGAAATTGAGTTTTTCAATTATATTTTAAAATACACACATATATTGGATATTGATTGATCTTTTCCATCTGCATTCTTTCTGGTTGAGCAATTCTTCACGCATGTCCTTAAAAATCTGTTTAGATGACGATGATGATGATGATGATGATAATGCAATAACATGTCTGTTTCATCTGTCTAGTATGACATCATCTTATTGAAAATCTGCAGGAGCATACTAGTATTGTTTGAACCCTAATCATGAGGAGATGGCATATGTCTCAGCATAGTGTAGCACTGTTTGTGCTATAGGCGAGAAGGAAGGCCTCTGTTAAAAAATGTTATCTTGATGCTGTTTATCCAATTTGTTTTGTTTCATGTGGAACAGGAAACTACAGTGAGGTTTAACTAAACATTCTTTAGAAAGGATAAAATTTGGTGACAATAATTATAGTAGAGGTCATTTGCCAAGAACTTGAAGATGTTGTTGTATACCTGATATTAGAGACATTTCCTTCTAGAAAATGTATCACAGTAGATATAGTTTAAAACATCAGTCTCTATTTACAGTATTCCTCCTTAACACAGTGCATATAAAAATCAACTCTTATTCAGGCAATTTGTTGTTCAGAAAAGTTGCCAAGTTAGATGAAAAACCAAATGAAATTTTAAGATTGAGAAATTGTATTATTATTATTCTCTTTAAAAATTCAAAATATTCCTTGCTTATTTCTCATTTGCAGAATAGTTCCTTTGTGTGCTGTGTTATGATTGTGATCTCTCTGGGCTAATACAGGTATTGTTGCTCTCTCCATATCTACCTAATCCCTATTACACTATTGTTCCTAAAATGAGGAATGTGCACCTTCCAACGCGATTTAAACAATTTGGCATCCAACAAAAGCTTGTAAGAATAGAAGGTGCCAAATTAATTTTCATTTAACAAATATTGGAGCAGCATAATTTTTCAAAGTGCTTTTTGAGGTGCCAGAAATACACAAAATAGAAACATTTCTTCTCTCATTGAACTTACAATCTAGTGAGGTTATGCAGGCAGTAAAAATATGGACCAAGAAGTGGACAAGGTTATTTCAGATTAGATTTTGAAGAAAATAAAATGAGATGATCCATAGTGACTATATGTAGGGGCTTCTTTAGGCTGTGACAAAAATCCTCTTAAGAAAGTCACACTTGAGTTGAAACTCAACAAATGATAAAGAAGCCAGACTGTGGAATTTGGGGGGATACATTTCACACAGAGAGAGTAGCAAGCATAAAGAACTCTAAAAGGAAATCATCGTAGAGTGCTTGAAGTTCCAAATAAAGTTCAGTGTAGCTACAACACAGTAAGCAATGCATAAAGAAGTAAGTGGAAGTCAAAGAGCAGAAACCATATAGCAGAGGTCAGGTAACACAGGGTGACGGTAATGCATGTTAACTTCTTCTATGATATATCCTATTTTGACAGGTTTTATATCTATCTGTGCTTTAACTTAACTTCATCCTTTGGTTTCCTGAGGATAAACCCATGCCTGCCTCATTCTAATAAAATTCAGGTATCAGCTAGCTTGCTCCATTCTCTGATATTTAAAAGAGTTTTGCTTAAAATATTCAACAGCAGGCAGTGGGAAAACCAATAGCTGTCCCATTTATTTCAAAGATTTGTTTGCGGGAATGAGGCATACACACTAAATTAGTTTAATTTGCACATTAATTAATTGAATTGGAAACTTTGAATATTTATCAGAGCAAAGAATTAAGAAAGAAAATATTCCCCATTATTCCCATGTGATAAAATTAGAAATGAAGCTTAAAACTAGACTTTAAACTTAATGCTGCAGGGATTGGATATTGGGAAGAGTTTAGACATAAATATTAGCATTAATGACTATGATTACATGTAAGCAGGAAGTATGGTCTTAGGTCTAGATGATGTAACAGAACTAAAATGGATATCACTACAAAATGCCATATATACAAATTCTAGAAGTTTTTCCCATTAGTAAAAAATAGATTATAAAGATTATAAAAACTCTTTTCATTGGCTCAAGAGAAACATTATCATTGCTAGTTTTCTGACTGGAAAAAAAAAGTTTAAGATGGGAAATCAAAGTTTTAAGTCCATATCCAATATAGGTGTGAATCCAAATGTATACATCCCACGACTCAAGAAGAGATTTTGCATTTATTTAAAAATGATCTAAGACTGAGGAAATAATGAGGGCACTGGGCAGAGGACAAAACAGAGCTTTAACCCCAGTCTCCCTACCAAGAGCACATTTGTCTTCCATAGAAAAATTTTTTAAAAATTGAAATAAACAAACAAACCAATCTCCCTACCAAGAGTACACGGATCTTCCATAGAAAATTTTTTTAAAAAATTGAAATAAACAAACAGGAAAAACCTATCTCTACTGCAGCTGAGCTCACAGCAAATGTGAAAGACTACTTAAGAAATGACCCCTCAAAAAGGAGGAAAAGAAAAACCTAGCAGAATTAGCACTAAGGATATGTTTAGAATAGAAAAGAAAATAACTTTGTCATGATTAAAGACCTGAAGAAAGCAGTAAATAATGCAATGAAAATATAATTCAAAAATTCAAACAAGTCGGATTTGAAAAATGTCCAAATAAGACTTCTATAAATGAAAAAAGTAATTATTGAAATAGGATAAAATAAACACAATAGGTACAGTTAACAATTTTTTTTTTATTATTATATTTTAAGTTCTAGGGTACATGTGCACAACATGCAGGTTTGTTACATGTGTATATATGTGCCATGTTGGTGTGCTTCACTCATTAACTCGTCATTTACATTAGGTATATCTCTTAATGCTATCCTTCCCCCTCCCCCCCTCCCCACAATAGGCCCCGGTGTGTGATGTTCCCCTTCCTGTGTCCAAGTGATCTCATTGTTCAATTCCCACCTATGCGTGGGAATGTGCAGTGTTTGGTTTTCTGTTCTTGCGATAGTTTGCTGAGAATGATAGTTTCCAGCTGCATCCATGTCCCTACCAAGGATATGAACTCATCCATTTTTATGGCTGCATAGTATTCCATGGTGTATATGTGCCACATTTCCTTAATCCAGTCTGTCACTGATGGACATTTGGATTGATTCCAAGTCTTTGCTATTGTGAATAGTGCTGCAATAAACATATGTGTGCATGTGTCTTTATAGCAGCATGATTTATAATCCTTTGGGTATATACCCAGTAATGGGATGGCTGGGTCAAATAAAAATGAAGTGAGCCCGAGGAAGTTAAACAGAAAGTAACATAAAAAATATGATAGATGAAAATACAAAAACTTGTGAGATGCTTCCAAAATAATAAATTCCTAGTCATTTACTGCACCAAGGAGATTGTCAATGAAGCAAAGGGAGGGGGGCAAATCTAACTGCTTATCAAAGAGGTTTACCTTGTCTTCCTTATTTTAGGCTGCTTCTTCCCTCCTGGTTTTGAAGGTACCTGGTTCTTCCAGTTCCTATGACTTTCTGGTTTTATCTGGTGAAAGTCAGACTCATCCCGGGCCATTTTCACTTCTGATTTGTAATTTTGCTCCACTGAGGTCTTTAATTTGGTTGTCACTCACCCTTTTGCTTTTTATCTTCCACCTTTTTTTCTCTTCTTCATCCTTTGTGTATTTACAACTTCAAAAGATTGTCACTAAAAAGAAAGAAGAAAGGATATACGACAGAGACTTAACAAAAGTTGGTCACTTATTATAGCAAGGAATGAGAAGACAAAATAGTAAAGATGTCAATTATCTTCAAGTTAAACAATAAATATAATTCCAATCAAGATCTGAAAATGTTTTTCATTAGAAATTGACAATGTGAGCTTTAAAATCTCATTATAAAGTAAAGGGAAAGACAATTTTTTTAAAAAAGGAAGTAGACTTATCCTACAAGGTATAAAGACACTGTTATGTTAAATTATTGAATTCTGTTTTCATCTTTTAGATAAGAAAAAGTAGACCGCTGGAACAAAGTTGTGAGCCTGGATATAGATATATTCCAATACAGCCAGTTTTTGAGCAATGTGAGGATTAGGGAAACTTGTGGAGTTGAAAATTTGCCTATAACTTTTCACACCCCCAAAACTTAACCACTAATAGCTTACTATTGACCAGAAGCATTACTTATAATACAAACAGTTGGTTAACACATATTGTATATGTTATATGTCTTATATACTGTATTATTATAATAAAATGGCCAGAGAAAAGAAAATGTTTTTAAGAACACCATAAGAGAAAATATATTTATTATCAAGTGGAAATAGATTATAAAGGTCTTTATTCTTATTATCTTTACATTGAGTATACTGAGGAGGAGGAAGAAAGGGGGTTAGTCTTGCTGCCTCAGAAGGGGCAGAGGTAGAAGAGAGGCAAGAAACGCAAGCAAATTTGGTATAATTTACAAAAATACATCATAATTTCTGCCTGAATGTTTTGCTCTTTCATTTCTCTAAAAATGCCTCTATACAGTACCAATTCTTCCATCATTTACTTTAGTTTCAGTGCTCATATCTTAAAAAGACCAGGTTTTAAAAGAAATCAAAGCAGTCTTGAGTAATCAGAACTCTTCTGCTAGATTCTCTAATGTGAATTTGCTTTCTGTCACTGCCTCTTCTACATATTCTTCCTCATTATTTGAGGCACTCATCTCCATCAAGTCACCTTCTGTTAATTCCTCTGATGTGGTATCTCTTAGCTCCTGAATTTCTCCAAGATCTCTATCTTAAAACCCTTCACTCTTCACCTTATTTGCCATATCCACAATCTCTCTCATGATTTCCTTGGTTGGCTTTGTTGCAAATCCTATGAAGTCATGCAAAACATCTGGACATAGCTTTCTCCAGCAGAAATTCATTACTTGGGGCTTGACAGTTTTCAGGTATTTTGCTATAATGATAGCAATTTCAATGGAGTAATCTTTCCAGACTTTCATGATGTTCTGTCTATCAGGGTTCTCTTTCATAGCATTGATGATCCTTTCCACAGAGTACCATATGTAATGAGCCTTAGCAGTTATTATGACCCCTTATCTAGAGGCTGAATTAGAGAGATTGTGTTGGAGGGCAAGTAGACTTTTGATGCCTTTGATGTTGAACTCATGGGGTTCTGGGTAGTCAGGGGCATTGTACAATATCAAAAGAGCACTTCTTGACTTCAGGGACAAAGCATGGATAGAACTTATCCAGAAAAAAATGTTGTGTTCAGGCCTTCTTGTTGTACAACCCAAAGTCTGGCAGATGGTGTTTGTCTTTTCCATTCAAGGCTTGAGGGTTAGCAGTTTTGTAGATAAGGGCAGTCCTGATTATCAATCCAATTGCATTTGTACAAAACCATAGTTAGCCTGTCCCTTCCTCCCTTAAATCCTGCTGCTCACTTTTTCTTACAAACAAATGTCCTCTGTGGCTTTTTTTTTTTTTTTTTTCTTCTAGTATAGGATACTTTCTTCTGCACTACAATCCTATTCAGGCACATGTCTGTTTTCTTCAATGATTTTTTTAATAGCACTTAGGAACTCTGCTGCTTCTTGTTCAGCAGAAGCTGTTTCTCCTATTACCTTGACTCCTATTATTAATACCTCTCCTGTTTCTCCTATTACTTTTACTTTTTAAAAAGCCACACCTCTTTCTAAAATTATTAAACCATCCTTTGCTGGCATTAAATTCTTTAGCTTTAGATCCTCATCTTTCATTTGCTTTAAGTTGTTATACCATGACTTTGCTTTTTCTTGAATTATATTAGAGTCTACATATAAGCTTTTCTTACAACAAATCTGCACCCACATTAAAGCTACATTTTCAGTATGAGATAAAAATGTATTTTCTAAAAAGTACAAGTTTTTCATGTCTGCTGGAATTGGTCCTGAATGCTGAATTTATTTATCTTGAAATGTCTTGAAATGGTAGCCACCACAGTTGCAAACTTCAATCTGTGGAATCTATCAAGCAATTCAACCTTTTCTTGTAATGTCATGACTCTGCTATGCTTCTTGGGAGCACTCCCAGCATCATAGTGGCACTATGTATGGGTCTCATGATATTATCTAAGGTTTAAAATATTGCAGTAAACACAATAAAAATATGTAAGAACTGTGACACATCTCTTTTTATTGCAATACACAATTTACTGGAGATACTGCCCACCTGGAGATGATTAGCATCACAAGGATTTTAAACAGATACTCTCAACATTTGAGCTCACCACAATAGCAACAGGAGGTGCCTACAAAATTATTACCATTGTATCTTATGTACCGTAGTTAATTTTATGCAGTAATAATTTTTTTTTTTTTTTTTTTTTTTTTTTTTAGATGGAGTGTCATTCTGTTGCCCAGGTTGGAGTGCAGTGGCACGATCTTAGCTCACTGCAACTTCTGCCTCCGGGTTCAAGTGATTCTCCTACCCCAGCCTCCCGAGTAGCTGGGACTACGGGCACTCGCCACTACGCCCAGCTATTTTTTTGTATTTTTAGTGGAGACCAGCCAGGCTGGTCTCAAACTCCTGACCTTGTGATCCACCTGCCTCAGCCTCCCAAAGGGCTGGGATTACAAGCATGAGCCACCACACCCAGCCTATGCAGTTATAATTTTTTACTGTATCTTTATGTTTGTTTACCTTTCTCTCTACTGCCAATGAAGTCACATACAGTCTGCCTTTGTGTGCATGAGTTTTGATACATTTAATCTTGTTAAAATATATTTGTGTATATTTTATGGTAGTAAATGATAAAATTGACTAGAATATTTATGTATTTTATGCATTCATCCCATACTTTTTTCTAAAAATTTCCAATACTTCTCGGCAACACTGCTTGCCTGCAAGTTTTTCAAATTGCCAAAAATCTCAAAAAATGTTTCCAACATATTTAATGAAAAAAAGCCTGTGTAGTAAGTGGACCTGTGTAGTTCAAACCCATGTTGTTCAAAGGTCAACTGTATAGAAAATTGGGATATAACAGACCTGGAATTTTAATAAGTAGTGGAAGGAAAAGAATTATTTATAAAACTGTTCCAGGACAAATGGCAAATCATACAATAATAAAATAAAACCAGATTCCCTTGTACTGTACTTCAGATTATCTCAAATTTAAATTAAAGACCTGAATATTAAAACCTTTAGAAGAGAATGTTATTATAAATTAGGAGCAGGAAATACTTTCTGGAAAATAATCAAAAAGCACAAACTTTAATGAGAAAGATTCTTAATGACCAGAGTAAAAAAAACTTTGCATTACAGATAATACCATAAACAAAATTAAAAGACAAACAATTTTGTGGGAGAAGGTGCTTTTACAGTATGTAGTCAACAAAAGATTGGTTATTAGATTACGTATTTTTATAAAATGCCTTCAAATTAACATTAGAAAGACACACAATCCAAAAGTAAAATTGTTTGTCTTTCTAATGTTTCTATATACACACATGTATATATAATATACATAATGTTTACCTATGTATAATATATATTTATATATGATATATTATATTTATATATATTTACATGTATATATTATATATTTACATGCATGTGTATGTGTGTGTATATATGTATATATATGCATAACAAATTCAAAGTAGTGGAGGCCTGGATGACCAACAAATGTAAGAAAAAATAATGAACTACAGTTTTAATAGAACATATAATTTTAAACAATGAGCTATTAAATCACATGTCAGTTTGACAAAAAATGTAAAAATCAGATATTCATAATTGTGACGCTGTAGAGAAAGAAAAACTTTCATACACTGATAATATTAGAGTAAATGGCGCAATTACTTTGGCATTATCTGGTAAATTTAAAAATGAATTATTCTACATTCCTGTAATTTCAACCCTAAGAACGTGCTCTAGTTCTATGGTGTTTCAACCTACAACATCTCTATTTTATATTGTGACTCAGTATATGCCAGAACACAACTGAAACAAAATTTTCATGAAAGAGCACTTACTCTGTGTGTGATACTGTTATGCACTGAAGTGTGTCTTTTCAAATTAATCTGTTAAAAACTAATCACTAATACCTCAGAATGTGGTTTTACAGAATGTGGAGGAAGAATGTTTACAAAAATACTCCATTTTAAATGAGATAATTAGGGTGGACCCTAACTGAGTATGACTGGTTCCTTAATAAAAAGGGGAAATTTGGAGACATACACATAGGGAGAATACCATAAGATAAAGGCAGAGATTGAAGTGATGTTTCCATAAGCCAAAGAATCCCAAAAATTGACAGCAAACAACCAGGAGCCAACACTGCTAACACCACGATCTTGAACTTCTAGCCTCCAGTACTGTGAGACAATATATTGTTGTTTTAAACCACTTTGTTACAGCCTCCATGGCAAACTAGTACAGATGAGCAATGACATTAGTAGTGTGTTTTATTTTGTTTTAAAAGTTGAAATTCATGAAATTTACCACCTACAAATAAATTATGACCTATAATTTGAAAAATTTTGCCCCAGAAAATGTCTTGCATATACTACCAAGAATTCATTGAAGCATTATTGATTATAGCAAAAGCCTGTAATTATGAAAATATCAACCAAAAAGAGAATAAATAAAGTGAATTCTGGTGTATTAATATAAGGGTCAATTCAATTGTAACTAAAATGAATGAACTGGAGCTTCATGTATGAATATGGAAAAATGTTAAATTATAAGGTAAGTAATACAAGAAACGTATAATATGATGCATATAATTTAAGACCATATATAGAAGAAACCTCAGAAAATAAATTTTTAATGGGTAGAAATATATGCTGCAAATTTATGAAAATTTGCATGAAACTATCATACCACCTCAAAATAAGAATTATTTTCTCTCTCTTGTAAATATGGTGTCATACAAAAGGAAGAATCTATCTATCTCTATATTTTTTAAAAAAATCACATTTACAGTAAATTGTACTTATAAGGTTCATAGAACTAATAAGTAAAAAATAATAATAATTCACCTCATGTCTGTTTTTTAAATATAAGCTCCTTGCTCTTTACATTCGGCCATTATCCTATCACTTGAAAAACTTCATAAAGTCAGAATTAGGAAAGTTTTGGAGGCAAACATAAAATTAAAAAGGTAACCAAACCCATTTGTTTCCTATCATGTGTGAAAAATATGAAACATTAATTGAATGCTTTTCATTTTGTTTCTTGTGTTACGTAGTTCTTGTTTAAAACAGAGAACAAAGATTCTCATACATCTGTTATTTATTTTATAATTCTCTCCAAAATTCTCTTTAGCAGATTTTATATCGCCATGATCCCATTATGTTTGTGTACATCTGTGTGTTCATGCTGCAAAGTAGCAAACATCAGAGGCCAGACTGCATTGTGAGGTGTACATTCAAAAGGAAGATACAGAAATGCAACAAAACTTTTCATTTTGAGAAAACTGTTTCCTAAAGGTCCCCAATTTCCAAGAGCTTTTCTATGAATGGCATAAATAGGTCCTTTAAGTCTTAAAGACTTCAGGCTGTCCAGAAGGGATAATTTATGTTTTACTTAATAAATTCATGGTACTATGCCGGGCATGGTGGCTCATGCCTGTAATCCCAGCACATTGGGAGACCGAGGTGGGTGGATCACAAGGTCAGGAGTTCAAGACCAGCCTGGCCAACATGGTGAAACCCCATCTCTACTAAAAATACAAAAATTAGCCAGGCATGGTGGTGCATGCCTGTAGTCCCAGCTACTCTGGAGGCTGAGGCAGAAGAATCGCTTGAACCCAGGAGGCGGAGGTTGCAATGAGCTGAGATCATGCCACTGCACTCCAGCCTGGGCGACACAGTGAGACTCCATCTTAAAAAAATAAATAAATAAATTATGGTACCTTGCTACATTATCTATTTAATTAATTGTATTCATTATTCATTGAGAAGTTAAAATTGATTAATAAAAATGTCTACGTTTATGTGCATACTCTTCAACATGTTGGGGAAAGGGAAAACTTGGTGGTTTACTTCATCCCAAATGAAATCTAAATGTCTGCGTAGAAAGGAAGAACAAAGCTGCTCACATGTATAGCCAATGAAATGCTGAACTTAGCCTGCTCTTGTAAAATTTCAAAATACCATTCTACTGTCAATTCCATAACAACTTATTATCGGATATCTTTAAAGCACAGATTTATCTCATGTTGCGTTATACGTTTAATGACCCTAAGATTTACAGATTGTAGAATGCCTTTCAGAATTTTCCATCCATCAATCTGCACTCTTTAGAGTTAGAAAATATTTATTTCTTCATCTGCATGATAAGTACTATGTCATCTTTAATGTCATGCCACCCACAAAAGATGGTGAAATATGCAACAGCATCCAATACTTCTGGCAATGCCTGCATAACACTCTGACTAAAAGAAAATTTGAAAGCTTCTGAAATGTAAATGTTAAGTGTTTAATAATAAAAGAAGTTAGCATTAACCCCGGGGTGAGATGAAGAAGATGTAATTTGTTTTCACCCTCATAAACAATGTGAAAAAAAATATTAAGTTGAACTCAAGTACACAAGTCCACAAGCATTGGGTATGTTGTTGAGCACAATTCTATAAACACATAACAATAAATTATTTGTAATGTAAATAAATGAGTAATTCACACAATGGGGCAGTGCAAAGAGACTTACAATATTTTTTTTAAATAAAGATTTTCTAATTTCCAGGATTGGTTGATTCATCCATTGATGCATTAAATGATTGCTAAGTATCAACTAGTTTTCTAGACCACCCAATAAAAAACAGAGGAATGAAGCAGAAAGGTATTGTTTTCTTGGTACATAGATTAGGAGAAGAAATATAATTCAATAAAATTATGACAAGAATCAAGTAATGTACAGACTGCTTTGAACACATTCCAGAGTCACCTAATCTAGTCTGGCATAAAGAAAGCCTTCTATGTAGAAGTCATATTAAATAGCTTCCTCTAAACAGTAGAGTAACAACCTGGATTAAATGTTTAATATATTTTTTTCAGTTGTATTTCTAAGAATTTGTAACTGCTCATACATTTTGCAAAATAAAATTAATAGGTTAAATTTCATTTACTCTGTAATTTTTAAAACTTTTCTAAAGCTTTTCTGCCTAAGTTACATACATTTACATCATATGTAAAATGAGGAAAGTAACACACATCTAGACACTTTCAGATGAGATCAGGCACTTTCAGGGTGGTGTGGCTATATAAAACATCTAGACACTTTCAAAACATATTTCAAGAAATACTGCCACATAGAAATACTAAAAACATTAACCATCATACTAAGTATTCACTCTGAATGTATAACCAGCTCAAGTGATAATTATTATTTTTAAAAATTTCAGTAAGTATATTGTGCTTAGTCATTATATCTGCATTATTTTGACATATAATTATATTATTGATATATTTTTATGTTCTTTTTTTATACTAAATATTCAAAGGCCAGTGTATATTTCATATAGACAGAACATCTCAATTTGAACATCTCAATTTGAACTAGCCACATTTCAAGTGCTCAAGAACCACACATTGCTATTGGTGTTTTTATTGGAAAGCAGAACTCTGTCATAAGCCAGGCATGATAGTGTATGCTGAAAGCAAACAAACCATGAATCAGAACTTAAACAGTATGAAATATATTGATCGAGAGTTGAAAGTCTCCAGCCTAGACCCACAGTTCCCCTCCACAGTTGCAACCACTATTAACAGTGTGTGTTATTGACCCTAAAAAATGTTTGTGCCTATAGACTCACAAATTTTATATTTATATATTTGGATATATGTGAAAAAATATAAACATAAACATATATACAGACACACACACATTATACACACACATATACCCAAATATGTATCTTAAGTAGATATAACTCATGAGATATATACATTATATTAAATTGTATATATATGCATGTGTTTGTGTGCACATATTTGTGTGTAATTTAAGCAAAAGTGAATGTTGTAAAGCCAATCTGCTCTTTGCTTACTTAACAATGTGTGTTAAAGACCATTTTAAAGGGACATATATGCCTCATTTTCTTTCTCACTAGCATAAAAACACTATGGTGAATATTTTTATACAAACATCTTTGTGCCTAGAGAGGAGTAAAAATGTAGAATACAGTCCTAGAAGTATAATTACTTCATCAAACGGTACATGCATTGATCAATATTGCCAACTTATTCTGTTTTTTTTTAAAGTTATGAGACAATACATGTTGAAATGAATCTTAACACAGATAACAGTATGATTAAATAAGTGATAATTTCTTTTCTTGACCCTCATCTTCAGTCCCCAAGCCCCAATCCCAGTACTTTCCCTTGCAGCGACTCTTGTTTTCAGTTTGCAATTTCTCCTTGTTTTATATCCCCTTCTCCAAGCTTATTTGTTATTTCTCTTGGAACTATGATAACCTTATTAATCAAAATATTAGTTTCCCCAAATCATTGTATACTCTTAAAATAGAAAGCCTTACAATTAAACTTTAGATATATATGATTTAGATCAAACTTGGGAATTCTATAGATAGGGAACAAAATTTGTTAGTGAATTAATGAATTTGTCTTCAGTTTGTCATTTAATGCAGAGGATAGAAAAGTCTTGGCATAGGCTCTGCTTTGATGAAAAATATTAATATCTGAGAGCATCCTGAGCTGAGTTTTTGTTTTAAAAATATCACATTTGTGCATTTCACACATATTTGTGAAATTCAAGTTCGTGCATTCTTTCTTACAGAAATTTCAAATTAACAAAGCATAATTGAGAGCATTTAGTAAACATCACTCAATTAATTAATTTGCTACTACTACTACTAATTTGCTACTACTACTAATATTCTTTGCTTACATTAGCTTATGCTTGATATTTAAAGTCATCAAAATCTAATTATTATAACCTTCCTCCATTATTGTTTCAGGTTGAGTAATTTGATATGCTGAGATTTGTAGGCAGGGGGACTAATGAGAAGTATTCAAGGAACAGAATTCATGTGGATACCATTTTCAGTGCCTTTTAATACTGTGTATACATCTGCATATCTACCTGGCTTTATTTTCCTCCAACTAAAGTACTCCCCTTAACACTTTCTATAGTACAATTCTGTTGAAAATGAATTCTTTCAACTTTGTTGGACAAAGTTTAATTTCATCTTTATATTTGAAAATATTTTTATTTGATACTGAATTTAAGTTTAACAGCTTTTGTCCTTCAGTACTTTAAAGATGTTCCACTGTCTTCTTGATTGCATTGTTTTTTATGAAAAATCTGCTGTCATACTTATTTTTGAACTGCTGTATGCAACGTATCTTTTTTGGTTTGTTTGCCTTGAGGATATTTTTCCTTTATCTCTAATTTTGGGCAATGTGGTATGATTGTTTGTTAGTTTTCTCCCTGTTTCTGTGCCTTGGGTTTATTTAGCTTCTTGGAACTGTGGGTTTATAATTTTCACTGAACTTGGAAAAATTGTTTCTAGGTCTTTCTTTTCCCCCCAAATTCCCTCCCTGCCAACAACACACACACATACACACAGACACAGACACACATACACACATACTCATTCAAGGATTCCATTCCTAATATATTAGTATATTAGGTCACTTGAAGGTGTCTCACAGCTCAGTAATTCTCCCACAAAAAAAGAAATATTTTTCTGTGTTTTATTTTAGTTTCTAGTGCTAGGTCTTCATGTTCACTCATCTTTTCTTCTACACTATCATATTTGCCAATAATCACATCCCAGCTCACAAATTGTAGGTCTCATCTCACAAAATTTGACTTGAATCTTTTTACATTTTCTGTTTTCCTACTTAACATTAACACATGGAATACAACTATAATTATTTTTAAAACTGATTCTAACATCTGGCTCAGATCTAAAATGGCTTCAATTGATTGATTTTCTGCTCCTTCTAAGTAATATTTTCTTATATATCTGGTAATCTTTCATTAAATACCAGGCATTATAAATTTTACTTTCTTTGTGCTGAATATTATTGATTCCTACAAATATCAGTGAGATTTTTTGGTAATACAATTAAGTTACTTGGAAAGATAGTTTGATCCTGTAATATCTTACTTTAACAATGTGTTAGCTTCTGGATTAATGCTCATTCTAGAGATAATTACTCTCTATCACCGAGGCAAGACCTTCTTGAGTAATTTGCCCAATTTCCTGTGAATCATAATTTTTTTCAATCTGAGTGACATATACAGGCACTTTTCCTTATCCTGTGTAATGCTGGACACTGTTACCTCTAACCCTTTTGGGTAGTTATTTCTCCAGTCATTAGTAGTTTTCTCACATACATCTGCAACTCATCAATATTTAGCTAAATACTTGAGAAAGACACTTTTCATATCCCTAGAGCTCTGTTTTAATGCACACTCTCTCATACCCTGTCCTGTATTCTAGCTGCCTTTGTCTGCCCAGACTCTCTGCTTTGTCTCCTAAACTAAGGAGTCTTCTACATCTCACACAGATTTCTCCTCGCTGTACTATGACCTGGATATTCTCAAATTTGTAACTTGAGGAATTTGCTTGGCTCTTCTCACTTGTCTCCCATCCCTCAGGCTTCACTGTATTTTAGTTCCTGATGTCCAGTGTCTTAAAATTATTAATTTATGTATTTGTCTATTTTTTGGTTGCTTAGAAAATTATTATTGGAACTAGGAGATTTCAATGCCTTTTCCCCATCAATTAAAAATATTTTTTTTGCTCAGAAGTCCAAATGGGGTTGAATATACGAGCTCTTATTTTCATGCCCATTCTATATGGAAGAAATAAAGCAAAACAATTAAAATTGTGCACTGGAATTGTATCTTGGCACCAGAAATTTGAGGAAGTTAGTAAATAATTCTGTGCCTCATTTGTCATGTATAAAATAAAGAAAACAATAATGCCTATTAGACAAATTTTATTAAGCATCACATAAGTTAGTATATGTTAAACAATATAACCCTAAAACATAGTATTTAGAACACAACCTGGCAAGTGGTAAGTTTGCTATAAAATTTAGTTATATTATACAACCATTGAGAAAATAAGGATATAATTAAGACAATCCATTTGTACTGACAAACCCACAGTTTGACTAAATATTCAAATTTCCTATAGACTATGCAATGAAGAAAATTGTCCTTTTCATATCTTCATTTTGCTGATTAATTCCAGGCTCAATTTTGTATACTAGCATGAAACTATTTCTCTACTTAAAAATCCTGTGAAATTCCAGCCAAAGTGAGAAAGAGCCCAAGCTGTACCCATGATTGTCCAGTCTAAATTCTTTTTGGTAAAGTAACTCTGAATCATCAGGGTGACTTGAAGCAAAATAGAATTTCCTGATTTTGTGACTGTCTCCCCATCCCTTCTTTCAGTAACTCTTATATAATTTGTACTTCAGAGTAAGAAAAAATAAATTTAAAAAGCCATCAATACTAAGATGCTGCTGAGGTATGCTAGCAAGAGAGAACCAAGATTTATTGAACGTCTACTATGTCCTAGACTTAGTTCTTTTAAAAGTACGTGTTTTTTCTCCACCTCTCCACAATACTGTCTCATTAACCCCATTTTGCAGATATTTCTTTCTTTTTTTTTTTTTTTTTAACTGAATATGACTGACTCAAGTTTTGTGATGACTTGTAATTGCAAAAACTGCAATTACTTTTGTACCAACCAAATATTTGGCCACATTGTTTGTAGTCACCTAATTACAACATTAGAACTCAAATAATTTGAATAAAAAGAGCGAAGATGTATTGAGCATCATGTCATTAATCCTCACGACAACTCTATACTGTACCATTATTTGCATGTCACATTAAAAAAAAAAAAAAAAAAAAAAGAACTGAAGCTAAGAAAAATTGCCCAGGCTTCTCAATAAAGAACAAAGTTCTACCCTAAAGCCGTATACTTACAACTACTGCACAACTTGTCACCTTATATGTTTAACTTTGAAATAATGCAACATTGTACACTAAGCCCATATTTAGGGTACCATTAAGGTAGATACCAATAAAATGAGAAAAATCCATTCTAGAAGTAAGCTCAGTTAACATTTGTGTTTTTAGGTTTAGTATTATGTTTAATTTGGATTCTATGTGACTAACACATTTTTATCATTTAGAACTTCTACTGAATCAGGGTATCTTAATAAGGTCTTGATAGAGGAGTACAGTAGACTCACTTTCAAGGACAATGTTTACAAATGGATTGAATTCTGGGCACCAGTAAGTAGCAGCAGTAAGAAAGCTATATGTGGTCATAGCCCTCCTTCATTTCACCACATACGCATACCAATGTAGGTACCAGAGTAACCTGTTTCTTTAAATTGTTTTGTGTTAGCTGTGCTTTCCATCCCTCTTTCTAAAATGAACTTAAATATACTGAAATTTCATTTCTGAATCACTAACAGTCAACTGATATTTTCACCTTCCCCTAAGAAGGAGGGCAGTTTGCCAATTTCATTTTCAATATGTTGCTAGTTCTGAGAATCTTCTTTCTCTCCCTTTCTCTATGCCAAGAGAGAAAAGGAGGTGAGAAAAGAAGGGATCACCAGACAAATCAACATGGGTATTTCTTTTTCTTTTCCTGAAACATCTCCCATAACTTTCTGACCTTAAAGCTTATATCAAGAAGCATGATGTCCGACTAAGAAAGGAGAGCTGTATGCAGCAAAGCTTAAATCCATCTAAAAAGTAATAATCTGGTATAATCCCACTACAATAATTATTTGTTGCTTGTCTGGCTTGACAAAGAAATTTTAACACGTGTCTACCCACCAGTCATATGAGGAATGAATACCAGAGATTTTCAGGGTAGGGGATGTGACAAGTGGAGGATAATGATGTATGCAAGAGTTTGAACACTCCTCTGTTGCTTCTTTTACTATTTTAAAAGTGTGCATTGCAGTGGTCATTAATTTTCTGGTCAGTCTGAGAAATTAGCCTAAGGACAGACTACTTTTGTAAAGAGTAAGGTGGGCAGAGGAATAATAGAGAAGTTGGCAAAGCATAATTCTGAAAATATGAGCAGTGGGCCTGCAATGAGACAGAACTGGGGAGTGTGGGGGAGCAGGTGGGCAGGCATCTTGGCTGGGGATGGGACAGAACATGAATCATGCCTAAGGCTTGATAAAATTGACTACAAATAAATAATTGTCTCTTAAGCATAAGAAAAAAAAATCAAACGGCATAGGAATTTTCTTTCTCAATATCAGTAAAACAAATAGCTGCCCCCCCCCATTTAAATCTCAATCACAGTAATAATGACTTGGATTTTCTTAAGACCCTTGCCATGAATGCACACCATGTTTATATAAAGATGTAGAAATTTAGTCTCATGATATTCTAGTGGATGCTATAGGAATATTTTAATTTTGCAGTTGAAAAAAAAATGGGAACAGCTGAAGCTGGAATCACTGTGATTATGTAGAAGGGAAAATGTAATACCTTGTCCTCACTACTTGCAAGTTTCATGGCTGATACTCCAGTAACATAGGACAGATTAACAAGAGAAAAGCATAACTTATTTCATAAAAGTTTTATCTGACTTGGCAGCCTTCAGAAATGAAGGCCCAAAGACCCAAGGAAAACCGTATATTTTTATGCTAAATCTGATGAAATAAGTGGATAGTTGTGGAGAAACATGATTGGACAAAAAGGGGTATGATCTAATGGTTACGACTGCGGAGTGGAGGGCGCCTTCAGCAAGGCCTGTTTGTTCACATTCTTTCCTGTGTCTCTGTATGACATTCCTTCTTCCTAAGCAAAATAAGTCAGAGAAAGCCTTTATAGCCATGTTTCAGGGAGGAAATACGGGAGAAAGTCAGTGACCCTCGCGTTTCTGTGGTTTTCTCAGTGGTCAAGCTGCCATGTTGTGCATGTTGTGGGGTATCACGTTTCGAGCTTGAACAATTACAATAATGCTCTTCACTATTCTGGCAACAATGGCTTGAACAGCCTGTGCAAAGCCTGGTGCAAAATTCTTTATAATCATGAGATCATTTAGTATTTCAGATAACCCTATTGGGTGGGTATTATTCATTTCTTTGTAGAAAATATGTTCTAAGAGATCCCAAACCTCACCTAGTGTTAAGCAACTTCTAAGGGGTGAGGGCCACATTTGAATCTAGATTCCTGATATTCTAAATCTTATTGGCAACCACAAGAAAGAGGTGCTCCCATTGAATGCCTTTTGGTATATATTTTAGGTCACAGTGTGCAGTGACCCACAGAATAGTGACGTTGAATCTGGGGATCTGTAGCCAAGAAATAGAGCACCCTGTATTTTCCCCAAAGCAGCTGCAACATGTGGTGATGACCACACTGCGGAGAACAGGCTGTCATTCCCTTCATCATCACGATGTGTCAGGAAAGATGAGTGGGGGCCGGCATAAGGGGTGGAAGAAATGGAAGGTGGTGAGTCATGCTCTCATCTCAACATCTAAAAATAATCGCACCATATTAAAAGAACATTTTTTCTATAAAAATGAATTTTTTTTACCTATATGTCTGTAATTTTCCATTTCCAAACAGTATTCCATTGGTATGGGGTTGTATTCCTCGAAAATGTTAACGATCATCCTAAGAAGCCAGGGAGCCAATTTAAATCATGGCACCTACATAGGCCATTGATAATACAGGCTGAGCAATCAGTCGGTTGCCAGGGATGTCCTTTGAAATAACTTTAAGAGAAATGAGCATAGTTCAGAGGGCTTTTAGAAACAGTATCTTTTGCCCACAATCCCACCCACCAGAGGTCTTTAGGAGGCAAAATAATTTTTGTCTAGCTCCATCAAAATCAAAATCCACCTCTAGGTCCTCGCATTTATAGGAAGGAGAAGCAGACAGATTTCCCCATTCCTTGTTATCACAGCAATAAATCTGCCATTACTGAAGAAGATCAAACCTTGGGTGGTTTTTGAAGGGGCACCAAAGGGACAAAGGAATATGCCTGGGAGTATAAAAATACATCTAAGATCTGCATAGTGAATCACTGGTTATTTTTAAAACTCAAACTGAATTGATCTGAAACTTAGTTAGACATGCACTACAGACATGGAAGTGATCTTGAATTTTTTGCTGACATCTGTGGAATTGGACACAAAGAAAGAAAGGAAGGAAAACTATGTGATATACCCAGTTTTCTCCTATAAGCCATGATTAGAAAAATAGCGCTGATATTCTAACCAATTAAGGCCTCAGAAAGTATAGCTTTTAGTCTTTGCTTTACCCCGACACATCACCAATCGGTAACTTTGTCATAAGAATTGCCTGGGGAATATTCAATCAATAGAAATGAAAGTATTTCAACATGAGGAAAATGTCAGAACCTTGGGGAATAGGTAGTAGGATGCAGATGTTTGTTAATTAAGTTTACAAAGGCAGTAAATGTAATGAAGCCAGTAGCTCACATAGGGCATTACTAAAGAAACAGCTGTTCTCTTCACTCCACTAACTCTGTATATACATGTCCCACCCCCTCAATAGCTGTCAAGTTCTGGGAATACTTGTTTTGCCTATAAACTTTAATTATTCTATAGAAGAACACAACAAAATGATTATCAATAATTCACACTAGGGAAAGCAATGGATAATACACAGGAATGTAGTTACAGGGCCTCCTCAACCTACAATTGTAGAAAAAGATATGACTCATTGTCTATCTAATCTTTACCCAAAATAATGATTGCTTCCATTATGGATCATTGCATTCATTTGGAAACTTGATTTTTATAGACTTTTATTCTGAGTGATGAGATTCCCATTTTGCTTTGAGAAAGCACATGGAAAAAGAGTTGCTTAAGTAAAGAGTGTTACAACCCAACTGCCAAAATGGAATGCTTCCCAGGACGCGCTTTCTTTTCAGAAAAGGAAATTGAAAAACAAAGAAATAACTTACTCAAAGTCACATCACCAATGACTGGCAGGGCAGGGATTCACGCCCGTGAAGTCTAGTTGTCAGCACTATAGTATATTGCCTTTATCTATCAGCACATATGCAGATCAAGGAAGTCTCAGCACTGCCATTCCGTATCTTACTTAGGAATCAGGAATGTTGTGTCCATTTCAAGATGTTATTTGTTGTTTGGAACACTGACTAATTTGAACATGCCCCTAAAAGGTAACTAGGGTGGTAACAGACTGAAAGGCATTTCTTATTGCTAATTTCAGCCATGGTAACATGAGGAGCTATTTTAAGATCAATCCAACCTGAAAGATGGGAGAATAGTTTTTTAAAGTGTGGCATAATAATATCTTGTATCATCATCACAGTCGTCATCATCATTAATCTACTTATTTTAATATTTTATAGGTGAGTCATAATTATATATATTTATCTTAATTTTAATATTTTAGGTGAGATTTATACTTATATAACAGATATTGATTAGTTGCAGTTCTTAGGGAACAAACTGAAGTCATTACTTTCTGTATGCAAATTTTATGACTCAGTTCCATTTTGGTCTAAAACCAGATTTTCTTCCTTCTCCTTCTAGATATTCCCCTTTCATTCTGAAGCTCAGACCTGGTGACAATTTTTTTTGTTTTGTTTTGTTTTTACAGTAAAAAGTGAGAATATTACCTACAAAAATTCCACATCTAGCTTGTTATTATTATTGTGATCTGGTGAAACTGTGAAATAATGACATGGTGATTCTATGTAAACAGATCACTAGCGCCATATGTAGGTATTTTTTTACTTCCTTAGAAGAACACAACACTTCCTTTTGTCCGTCTTTGTCTAAGATGGCAGTAGTTCCTCGCTGATCCTCATCTCTGGTTTATCTATCTTATATTTGACTCTCTTTCCCTTTATCTAACTAACTCCTTGAGTTAATTTTCTTCTGCTGTAAATACTTCAAGTGACTTCTGTTTTTCTGTTTCGACAGACTTTGATAAATACAATGAATTCACGTAAAGTTTTATGTTCTGTTTGTGTCCTAGGAAAACATAGGATAATTAATAGAGGGACCCTTCTCCAGCAGGTTTTCAGCCCCAAGATGTTTTGCTCTGGCAACTCTACCCCTATCTAAGTCTTTGGGTCTTCTCTATTCAGTGGTACATGGAAAGACACAGTAAGAATGAGGGGACTGGGTAAAGTAATGGGTCAAATCTGCAACTGGATGGACATCACATCTACTTATATTCAATTGGCAAGAACTTAATCTACCCGCATGGTTGACTACACACACCTAACTGCAAAAGAGGCTGGAAAATATAATCTAGCTTTAAGCTAGCTTTAAGCCTAGAAAGAATAGAAGAAAACAGATACCATTAAACATTATCAGTTTCTTTCTTGGTGTTCCAGTCTAACTTTTGTATCTTATTGGTTGACAGATGATGATAAACATCATAAAGAAAAATGAAGCTGCTGTTACTCTAGACAGGTCACTCAGGGAATACCATCAAAGACTTCATAGAGTAAGAGAGCAAGCTGTGGGAAATAGGGGAAGACTACTCCATGTAGACCATGTTAATGCAAAAGCCCTGAGGCACAAATAACCTTGGCATGTTTGAAAATTAGTAAGGAGCTAGTATGGATAGTCTTTACTTAATATTTAATTGTTTTAAAAAGATCTTAGTGAACTTTTTAATCTTCAGGACTATTTTTAGAATAAATAACTATTTAAATTATGAAAAACATCTATATTCCATAGTAGAAATTATATACTAATGCACATTCAACAGAAATCTTCTTTCCATTCCTTTCCAATCAGATCTTTTTCCTCCTTTCCTATCAGTAACCCTTTTCATTAGTTTTCTCTTTTATATAACCACTGTTTTTTTTCTTAAAATCATAAGCAAATATATACCAAGTAACAAACCATTCTGGCAACCATTTCTTATTAGTATTTGGAGATCGTCCTGTTACTTTTGGCCACTGATTAGTAATCCATTGTGTGGATATAGCATATTCCATTCAACAAAGACCCTATAGGTGTTGTTACTTTGTCTTTTGCAAAGTACAGTAGCCTTCCCTAAGTCACTTACTTTTATCATTCTGTTTTACTTTCCTCAAAGCATATATCACTTCAAAAATTATCTTAATCATTTACATGTTTATTTCCTGTCTTTCTACTCTGGCATTATCAGTGCCAGTAAGTCAGATACCTTGTTTTGCTTATTTCTTTCTTTTTCTTTTTTTTTTTTTTGAGACGGAGTCTCGCCCTGTCTCCCAGGCTGGAGTGCAGTGGCTGGATCTCGGCTCACTGCAAGCTCCGCCTCCCGGGTTCACGCCATTCTCCTGCCTCAGCCTCCCGAGTAGCTGGGACTACAGGCGCCCGCCACCTCGCCCGGCTAGTTTTTTGTATTTTTTAGTAGAGACGGGGTTTCACCGTGTTAGCCAGGATGGTCTCGATCTCCTGACCTCGTGATCCACCCGTCTCGGCCTCCCAAAGTGCTGGGATTACAGGCTTGAGCCACCGCGCCCGGCCTGTTTTGCTTATTTCTATACCTGCATTACTTGGAATAGTGTGTGACACTTAGTAGAAGCTCATTTGTTGAATGCATGCTTTTATTTTACTCCTTTAAAACATCCTGATGGTGGTTAACGTTTTTTCAAAAGGAAGCAGGAAGCAGGCTGTATTAGTTAGGCTTCTCCAGAGAAACAAAACCAATAGAATAGAAAACTAGATAGATAAATAGACTTATTATAAGGTATGATTCACATGGTTATGGAGGCTGATAAATCCCATGATGTTCCATCTGCAAGCTAAAGACAGAAAATCTGAGGGTGTAGTTCAATGGCCTAGCAGCCAGGGGGCTGATGGTATACACTGTAATCCAAGTCTGAAGTCCTGAAAACCAGGATCCTGAAGGGCAGAAAATATTGATGTTTTAGCTTAAGTAGTCAGGTAGAGGGAGTATGAATCCAAACTTGCTCCTCCTTTTTGTTCTGTTCAGGCCTTCCACAGATTGAATGATGTCTATCCACATTAGGGAGGGCAATCAACTTTACTAAGTCACCCAATTTAGATGTTAACTTCTTCTAGAAACACCCTCATAGAAACACCCACAAATAATGTTTAATCAGATATCTGGACATCCCATGACTCACTCAAATTTATACTCAAAGTTAACCATCACATAGTTCCTAGTTGTATTAAAAAAAAAAAAAAAAAAAAGGCTGCAAAGGTACTGGTTTTCCATTTCAGGGGTGAAAGAGATATCCTCTGCCAGATATAGTTTAGCAACAGGCTGGGCAGACAAACTGTGAGGTCGGGGGAGGAAACCATGTAGGAAATAATTGAAGCAGAATATTGTAATTGTTAACAACTTGGCTTTGGATTATAATTATATCACTTACTAGCTATGTGACCTTGAACAAGTTACTTAACTTCTCTGATCTGTAGATTTCTTATTTGTGGAAATGGAATAATACGTTCTTTATGGAATTGTATGCATTAAACAGGATAATTCATATAAAGGGCTTAGTGCAGTGCTTGGCTCAGAGTAAGGTATCAATGAATATTAGCCATCATCATCATTATTATTGGAGAAAAACAAAGTTTGAGCCCTTCTGGAATCTGGATAAACAAACTGAGAACATTATACTTTGCTGTTCTTGTGGATACAAGGCCAGAATATTACTAGAGATAGAGCTGACGTTCAGAAAGAAAATATAAGCCATAGAGCTAATAAGTGTCACAGGTAGAGAAACTGGGTTTCAAAGTGAAGGTTTCTGCCTTGGCCTCCCAAAGTGCTGAGATTACACGCTTGAGCCACCATGCAAGGCCTCTGTTATATTTATTCTATGAGTTACCTGATCATAGGTTTTGACGCTATCTATGAATTGCTTTGCCTTTTCTTTTTAAAATTATATTTGAAATTTGTATAATCTAGATAATAATCCAATGTTTTATTCTATTTTTACAAATATTTTCCAAGTGTACCACTTGTCTTTGATCTGTTTTTATAATATTGAGGATTTCAGATTTGTGGGGTCAAAATTATTTATCTTATTTTATGCAATTCTCACATTCCTTAGGAAGGGCTTTATGTCAAGGTCATAGCTTTTTTTTGTTTTATTTCTTTAATTACTTTTATTTTCAAATAGAGGAAACCATTTTAATAGATTTTCATTTTTTTGAAAAATGAGATTTATCCTTTTCTTTGCAAATAAATCTTTATTATTATTATTATTATACTTTAAGTTCTTGGGTACATGTGCAGAACGTGCAGGTTTGGTACATAGGTATACACATGCCATGGTGGTTTGCTGCACCCATCAACCCATCATCTACATTAGGTATTTCTCCTAATGCTATCCCTCCACTATCTCCCAACCCCCTGACAGGACCGGGTGTGTGATGTTCCTCTCCTTGTGTCCATGTGTTCTCATTGTTCAGTTCCCACTTATGAGTGAGAACATGTGGTGTTTAGTTTTCTGTTCCTGTGTTAGTTTGCTAAGAATGATGATTTCCAGCTTCATCCATGTCCCTGGAAAGGAAATGGACTCATTCTTTTTTATGGCTGCATAGTATTCCATGGTATATATGTGGTGCATTTTCTTTATGCTGTCTATCATTGATGGGCATTTGGGTTGGTACCAAGTCTTTGCTATTGTGAACAGTACCACAATGCACATACATGTGCATGTGTCTTTATAGCAGAAGGATTTATAATCCTTTGGGTATATACTCAGTAATGGGATTGCTGGGTCAAACAGTGTTTCTGAAATAGGAATGCTTTTAGGCCGGGCGCGGTGGCTCAAGCCTGTAATCCCAGCACTTTGGGAGGCCGAGACGGGCGGATCACGAGGTCAGCAGATCGAGACCATCCTGGCTAACACGGTGAAACCCCGTCTCTACTAAAAAAAAAAATACAAAAAACTAGCCGGGCGAGGTGGCGGGCGCCTGTAGTCCCAGCTACTCGGGAGGCTGAGGCAGGAGAATGGCGTCAACCCGGGAGGCGGAGCTTGCAGTGAGCTGAGAGATCCGGCCACTGCACTCCAGACCGGGCGACAGAGCAAGACTCCGTCTCAAAAAAAAAAAAAAAAAAAAAAAAAAAAGGAATGCTTTTACACTGTTGGTGGGAGTATAAATTAGTTCAACCACTGTGAAAGACAGTGTGGCAATTCCTCAAGGATCTAGAACTAGAAAGGTCATAGCTTTATTACTCTGTATCTTATTCTTGAAACTCTATAATGTGGATACATCAGAAGTTGCATTACTTTTATGAATTGGTAGATTTAGATTATTCTCAATTTTTCCTCATTAGCTAAAATCCATGTATATGATTAATTGTGAGTATGCATGTATAATCTTATAGATGAGGTACCTAAACAGTTCATGGTTGTGCCAAAAACAATACTTGTGCACAGGTAATATTACATTGACCTCCTCAAAGCCTGCACATATTTATACTTTTATGTATTTCCCTGAATATATGCCAACATATGATACTGGTAATGTTTTTATTTAAATCTAATATGCATTTTAATTTGCATTTTTCTAGGTAATACCAAATGTGAAGTCATTTCTGTATACTTCTTTGTCAACTATGTTTATTTATTTTTTGAGACACAATCTCACTCAAATTCCTGGTCCATAGTGATAATTCTGCCTCGGCCCTGTATTCTTACTAATGTGATAGCAGAAACAGCAATTATGATAGACCATTTTCTTTTATTAGAGAAATAAATGATTTTTAAATATCTCTATGTACATAGTCTCTGATTAAAAAACTTTGGACCCACTGCTCAGAGTCTTACTCACATAGTACATATCTTTATTTTATTCAACATTAAGTTTATGAAATTTATCCATTCCATTAGTGTGAGAGTAGTTTTTTCAGTATTGTTGATGTGTAGATTATATTATTTGAATATACTAAAATTAATTTCATCTATATTCTTGTCACTGCTCATTTAGAGTCTCTGGTTTTTGATGGTTATGAACAATACTGCAACGAAAATCTTAAAATGAAATGAATTTCTTCCAGAATTTTAAAAACAGCTTCATTGTATCCTATTGATCAGTATCATTCTTCATGTGTTAAAACTAGGCTTTTCTCCTTTATTTCAGGTTCTTTGCCAAAATGTGTTTTGCCATTTTTGTGCATTAGATCTTCTAGATTAATTTTCAATTATTAATGGTAATTTAATTAAAAATTATCTGGAGATTTGGAGGGGAATTTTATGGAAAATGTGGAAGATGAAAAAAGATGAAAAACTGGCATCTTTATGATATAGAATATTTCCAGGCTGAAGCATAGCACACCATTCCTTTATTTTTGAAAACGTGTTTTCAGCATTTTCTCTCCTGTATAATATGTGGTTTCTCTTATCTTCAAGTTAACCTTAAATATATTCATAAATTTGTACACCTTTTCCTGTTCTAGAATCTGTTTCTGGATTCCACATTAACTCTATTAATAGTTATTTCCTTAGCCCCTCCTCTAATCTGTGACAGCTCCTTGGTCTTTCCTTGCCTTTCATGATGACAACTTAGAGAGTACTGCTCAGTAATTTTGTGGAAAGTCTCTCAATCTAGGGACTTGTTTGACAATTTCTCATTATTAATGTGAAGTTATTCACATTTGGAAAGATAATACAAAAGTGATGGGTTATCAGTATATGATATCAGGAACCACATAATTAATATATCATTTTACTGGTGATAGTAAATTTGATCACTTCATTAAGGTATTGTCTGCCAGATATCGCAAATGTAAATTTAATCCTTTTGTCTTTGGAATTAATAAATATCCTAAGGGAGGTCCTTTGATTCTATACAAACATCCTGTTTCTACTCATACTTATGCTCAATGATTTTAACAACCATTGGTAGATCTTGCCTGACAGTTATTACTGCTAAATTCTAATGAGGCTTTCTACTTCTCTCATTAATTCCACATTTTTTGTTAGGCTTCTTATGTAAGAGAAAGTTGTTCCTTATACCCAATTATTTAGTCAATTATTTATTTCTATCAGCAAGTAAATGTAAATATTTATTTCAGAACATGTGTTCTAAGGCAATACTATTGTTATTAATTTTCTTTCTCTGATTGTTTGAGCATTGGTCATTGGGACATTGACAGAGTGTTCTGATTTGCTCCACAATAAAAACAATACAACAAAGAACTATAATAGCTTTAAGGAAAAGTATTAACACACCAAAAATTGTATGTCATTTTATAATTATGAATCTTTGAATATACAAGAAAAAAGTAGTTCATATAAAATTTTCAAAATATATATTACCTAAGCACTTTATCTAAATATATTACTCAGGTTTTCTGAAAGAAGTTGAAATAAAAACACAAGCATGAGTTTATCAGGACTGTTGGTTAGGAAGGTACATTAGTACTGAATAAATACAGAAATAATTTTATTAATAATTTTAAAAATAATAGTAATTTGTATATGAAAGATAAAATAATCTACTACATAATTTCAAAACTTCTAAGAATAAATTGGCCTGGGAATAAATAATTAAAAAGTACATAATCTCCCATCTTTTATATAAAAAAGCTGAAAGTTACTGCTTTGTTTTTAATTTAAAATTAGGTGAATATAATCTTAACAATATGTTAGGTAAAACATAAGGATTGTTAACAGCACAATTGAAAACAGGTTTTACTGTCCTAACCTCTTAAGAATATTAAAAAAAAACAAAGAATTAAAGAAAGAAAATAGAAACAATGTACAAGAAAATAAAACAAAATAGAAGACCATAAAATAAGCAGATTTTAAAAGATAAATATAAAAATTTATTTCCACTATTCTAAAGCATAATCTCTTGAAATAGACTACCTCCTGCTTTTCTACTTACATGCAGTACTAAATGAAAATAAAACTAGTCATATATAAAAGGATTGGTGAACATGCCTTGATGAATAATTTACATTTAATAGGTAAATTAAAATGTATGACAAAGGAAAATTAGGACTCTAAAAATTGATATAATCCATTAATATATATCCAAATATATCAATATATCCAAAGTAAAAATAATATAAATCTAAAAGTAATAACTATCTGTGTGCCAAAAATAAAGCACTAAAAGAGAAAAAATTGAAGTGCAAAAATAAAGTGTTCATGAAGATACAAGAGCAGTAGATGCTTACAAAAGTAACATCTGTATATAGCAGAAATATTTACTCAGGGCTATTAAGTACACATAGCAGTGATGCTTCTCAAAATAAAACTTCAAGAAGTTCAGAGTTTTCTAATGATATCAACACTCCAAAGAAATGTGTCATATGTCACTTTTGGATTTGCTTATTCTTCATTAGAACACGTTGCTCCAGTTTATGTTAAAGGGCATAAAGGATAAGAACAATATGATTACTAACGTAGAATGAATAGATAAAACCTGAAAGACAACAGATGTATTTTGCTCAAGTGTTCATAGAAGACTCAGAAAAATTGATGACATGTTTAAAGAAAAACTTCAATATATCCCATAGAAATATAAGTGCTCTACTCAATATAGTATAATATATTCCCTACTGATCTTTGTAAATAGATTATTGTTCTTTTAGATATCTGTATATGACTTCAAATGGGAGGTGCTGAAATTCACTGTCACTGGCAGTGTGCTATAATACTCACTTATACTGTCCTTTTTTTTTTTTTCCTTACACAAATAATAGGATATACAGTCTTTTTGTATACTAAGTTGTGCTCACTTTTAAAAATGCTGTATCTCCTTTAACTGTTAAAGATGTTTTGATTTGGGGTATTGCATATGTAAGGCATGTTTGGACCATAAAATTACATCAAATTTGGTAAATCAGACAAGTGATCATTATTCTGTATTACTTAGAGGTGAAGTTAAAAGTGATAAATTTGTTAGAAATGGGCATCAACATGAATGTCACTGGTTATTAAAAAACTGAACATAATTATTGCCAATGACATGGCCACATATAGAGAAAACCTTTAAAATTCCACCAAAGACTGTTAGAACTAATAAATTCAGTAAGGTTTTGGAATACAAAATCAACATTCAAAAAACACTTCCATATTTATACACTAACAATAAACTATCTGAAAAAGAAATTAAGAAAACAATATCATTGACAATAGCATCAAAAATAATTTTAAAAATAGACCAATGGGATTACATCATAATGAAAGGCTTATGTACAGCAACAGAAACAATAAACAGAGTAAAGAGACATCCTATGGAACAGAAAAATACTTTTGCAAACCATACTTCTAATAAGGGATTAATATCCAGAATATATAAGGAACTCAAACAAATCATTGATACAAAGAGAAATAAGACAAAAGGTAACATGTGCTGGCAAAGGTGTGAAGAAAGGGGACACATGTACACTGTTGGTGAGAACAAAAACTGGTACAGCCATTATGGACAATAGAAAATATTAAAAATAGACCTACCATATGATCCAGCAGTGCTACTTCTCAGTATGCATTCAAAAAATGTAGAAGAGGTACTTGCACTCACAAATTATTTGCACCATTATTTACAATAGCCAAGATATGGAAACTATCTAAATGTCTATCATGGATGAATGGATGAAGAACATATGGTATATACATACAATAGAATATTAGTCATCATCAAGAAAGAAGAAAATGCTTCCATTTGTGACACCTAAGATAAGCCTGGAGAGCATTATGTTAAGTAAAATAAGCCAAAAAACAAAAGGCGAGTATTGCATTATTTCTCTCATATGTAGAATTTAAAATAGTCATAGAAAGAGAGAATAGATTGGTTGTTGTTCACTCATATATAGAATCTAAAATAGTCGAGCTCATAGAATTAGAGAATAGATTAGTTGTTGCCAGGGACTGGGGAGAGGAAGAAATGGGAAGGTGATGGTTAAAGAATATCAAGTTTCAGTTATGCAATAGGAATAAGTTCTGGAGACCTACTATAAAGCATAATGTGTATAACAACACTGTATTGCATATTTAAAACTGCTAAGAAGGTAGATATTATATGTGTTCTAACCAAAAAATCTAATAGTAATAAAGGAAGTGGGAGAAAACTTTAGAAGGTGATGGATATTTTTATGGCCTTGACTGTAGTGGTAGTTTCACAGGTATATATTTATCTCCAAACTCATTGGGATGTATACATTAAATATGTACAGCTTTTTATATATCAAGTATACCTCAATAAAATGTTTAAAATAAAGAGACAATATGATATATCAACATGTAATTTTATCAAAGAAAACTGAAAACAGGTACTCGTATACCTTATTCATGGAAGTATATGGGAATATTACAAACTTTTAGAATGCAATACTGAAATATAATAAATTTTAGGTGTTCATACCCATTGACCTAACATTTCTACTACAGTCTTTAGAAACACCCCACAATCAATAAGAATGTCTTATTCATCATCAATGATAATTATGAAAAATTAAACAAATCATATTATCCTTAGATAAACCATTAAATAACAATTTTAGATGCAAGAATAAAATCTTATATGGCTATTAAGAATGACAAAAAGTTCCATAAGTATTGGCAAGGAAAGGTATCCAAAATTATTATAAAGTGAAAAACAAAAGCAAATCAAAAACCTATAAACTTTAGAGGAATATATTTAATATCATCAGATTTTGCTAAAATAAACCAAATATAGTGTATATAAATACATATATATTTGATATATTATATATATATCAAAAGGTAAAATAGTATCCAAAATCTTTTGACAATGTATATTTCAGAGAAGGAATGCTGAAGAAATTGATAGTTAATAGGTACAAATATTAGATACAGTTAGATAGAATAAATAAAATCTAGTATACATTAGCACAATGGGGCAACTATACTTAACAGTAATTTGCTATTTATTTCAAAAATAACTAAAACAAAATAACTAAAACGTGTAATTGGAATGTTCCTAACACAAACAAATGATAAATGCTCAAGGACATTGTTATCCCAATTGCACTGATTTGGTCATTATGCATTGAATGCTTGTATCAAAATATTACATGTACCCTATAAATATGCACAATTATGTATGCATAATTAAAAATTAAAAAATCAAAAGTTTTCATGCCTTCAGTATATTCATTTTTTTATAGAGAGTGCAATAGCAAAGAACAACTTTATTAAAACTGATTTCCATAGAAATTTCTCCTTTCTTTCTTAAACTAAGTATCACATCATTCTTCATCTCACTATTCTACCATGCCTTCACTAAGAAAGCTTTCTCTTACCTTCATAATTACGTCAAGCACCCCTGTTATGTGTTCTTAAAGTATCATGTAACTTTCCACACAGTGCTTATCTCAGTTATAATTTACATAATTTGAAAATAGAAAATTATTTTTCCCATGTCTGTGTCCTCCACTAGATCCTAACTTTGAGGACAGAGATATCTATTTTGGGCACTGTTTAATCCAAAGTGCTTATCCCAGCACCTGACACATCTTAGGCACTCAATTACATTAATTAAAACAATAAACTGCCTCAAGTGTTATTTATCATTGTCTAGCATAAAATACATAACTAGAGATCCATACCCAAGGCTTAAACTACTTGTCAACAACATGAACTGTGTATACATATTTTTTAGTTGGATGTTCTTTTCATCCTTTTTCTCCAAAATGGAACTCTCAGAACACATACTCGAATGCTTCTTTTAGTTGAATTCTGTATAATTAAGGTTATTATTTCATGCAACCAAAGCTCATAAAGGTATAAGAGAGATGAAGTAGTTCCTCCCTTTTATGTTGAGTTTGAATCCTCTTGTTGAGTTATGTATGAATTTCATTATTTCACTTTACTAGAAATTTCTAATTCTTTAACTAACATAGACAAATCTTCCCCATCCCCACAATAATTAATTTCAGCCAGCAAAATTTGATTTTGTAAGCATTATTATACAATAGGGAAAAGACTCCCTGCACATTCAATAAATGGTGCTGGAATAACCGGCTAGTCATATGTAGAAGACTGAAACTGAAACTGCGCTCTTTCAGTTCATCATATACAAAAACTAGCTCAAGATGATTAAAGACTTAAATATAAGACCTAACTCTTCAAAAACTCTAGAAGAAAATCTAGGAAATAACATTCTAAACATTGGCCATGGCAAACATTTTATGACAAAGTCTCAAAAAGCAATTGAAACAAAACCAAATATGGACAGTTAAACTAAAGAGTTTCTTCACAGTAAAATAAATTATCAACAGAGTAAACAAACACCCTACAAAATGAGAGAAAATATTTGCAAACTCTGCATCTGACAAATGTCTAATATCCAGAATCTACAAAGAACTTAAATTATCAAGCAAAAAACTAACAAACTGATTAAAAAATGGACAAAGAAGATGAACAGATATTTCTCAAAAGAAGACATACACATAGCCAACAAGCATATGAAGAAATGCTAAACATCATTAACCATCAGAAAAATGCAAATTAAAACCACAATGAGATACCATCTCATACCAGTCAGAAAGGCTATTATTAAAATGTCAACAAGTAACAGATGTTGGTGAAGTTGCAGAGAAAAGGGAATGCTTACACACTGCTGGTGGGAATGTAAATTAGTTCAGCTACTGTGGAAAGCAGTTTGGAGATTTCTTAAAGAACTGAAAACAGAATTACCATTCAACCCAGCAAACCCCATTACTGGGTATATACACAAAGGAAAATAAATCATTTTACCATAAAGACACAAGCAACCATATGCTCATTGCAACACTATTCACAATAGCAAAGATGTGGAATCAACCTAGCGGCTCATCCACAGTGGTCAGGATAAACAAAATGTGGTACATGTATACCATGGAATCCTATGCTGCCATAAAAAAATGAATGAAATAATGCCCTTTGTAGCATCATGGATGTAGCTGGAGGTCATTATCCTCAGTGAATTAATGTAGGAACACAAAACCAAATATCACATGTTCTCACTTACAAGTAGGAGGTAAAAACTGACTGCGCATGGACACAAAGAGGGGAACAACAGACACTAGGTCTACTTGAGGGTGGTGAGTGGGAGGAGGGTGAGAGTCAAAAAGTACCTATCAGGTAGGTACTATGCTCATTACTTGGGTGATAAAATTATTTGTACACCAAACCCCGGTAACACACAATTTACCCATGTAACGAACCTGTACCTGTACTTTCTGAATTTAAACATTAAAATAGAAAAAAAAAAAGCTTTTATAAATAAATTTCAACAATTGATATGTATGTGTACATATATGGTCATTATATCCTGGCTATTTAAATATATTCAATATTCAAAAAATATTTTTTTTTCTAAATGTAGCACTGGAAAAGTACAGTTTGTTAAACATTTTTTCTTTAACCTTCCTCTCACATGTAATGATTCATTCTTAGCAGTGTCAGCATAGAAAACAGGAACATAAAGTTAAGTTCTCTCAAAAGGTTGAACATTTTGCCATTTCCTGAAAGACTGAAGGAAATCAAACCCAGATAGCCACCCTTACTTCCTAGGTTGGTAATGTTTTCACTTATACATAAGTCTTCACAATCAAGTGAGAGCTCAGAGAAATCTTTTTAAATTAAATACTCATTATCACACAATTTCATTATTTTATTCAAAAGTCTAGCCCAGAAAGGGCTTATTCACCTTTTATAAGTATTTCCTTAGTCTATGCTAGGAAATAAACCCAACTGGAAAATACAAGTGTTTGTTTTGTAAGTATATAATCATTACAGCAGTACGAACACTAGAAAAAAATAGTAATTAAATTTGATTGTCCAAAGATTTTTGAAAAAGCCAAGTATTCATGTACTAGAGAACACTGTGAGGCATATCCAGATCTTAGAAAGAGACAGATATGTTCCTTGTCCTCATGCAACTCATCGCACATGGCTTCCTTACTTCAGTCTTCAGGTATGTACTTCATTTTAAGTGTATACTTGCTCCATATAAAACTGTGCACGTTATTGTTTGATTACATCCAACACAAGTGCCCCCAAAGAGACTTGGGCCCTAAGAGTTTTTCACATTAGCCAAATTTAACCAGTCTGTGTTTCAGAGAAGGCTTTCTGAAAAGAACAACGTTTCAAAGGAACCATGAATGATAAATGGGAGTTAAAATGACAAACAGGGTAGAGAGATCGGTCAAGGGAATGGCATCTTCAAAGACCTTTATGTAACAAGGGAGTTGGTGAGTTCCAGGCACTAAAAACAAGTGCAACATGTAGATTGATTGTTTGGAGCAAAGTGGAAGTGGTAGAAAATGAGATAGAAGAGGTGGATAGAAACAAAATTACAGATGCTTCTCAACTGACGATGGAGTTACATCCCAATCAACTTATCACAAATTGAAAATGCATTTAATGCACCTAACATACAGAACATCATAGCTTGACCTAGCCTACCTTAAATTTGCCCAGAACACTAATATCAGCCTACAGTGTAGCTAAACCATCTAATACAAATCCTGTTTTATAAAGCACTGAATATTTCATGTAATGCATCGAATGTTGTACTGAAAGACAGTTGCTTTCACAGCATCATAAACTTATAAAATCATAAGTCAAACCATGATAAGTCAGGTCCTGTCAATATCTCAAGTGATGTTAGATTTTAATCTAAGAATGATGTGAAACCATCCAGGGATTTCAAGCATGGAAATGATACAAATATTTATTCATTGAAAACACTCAAATCTGTTCTGTTGAGCAGAAATATTCCTAAATGAAGGTAAGTGCCATGACACACTATGACATCATATATCTGACTACAGTGCCTCAGAATCCATGCTCAGAATTCACACTCAGCTTTCCCATGTACATGTTTCATTGCAAAAATAATTTTATTTCTTTCCAATACTAGGATTCCATCAAGTATTGTGGTTTTGGGTAGACTGGATCCACAGAGCCAGTTGACATTCCCTAAGTGACCCTGTCTTTAGGGTCCGTTTCATCACTCAAACTGAGAGTACATTTTCCCAAGAGGACATTATGCAGCCATTGAAATATATGTTAAGTGCTCATAAAGATATATATCCATTATATAATTAAGTTTTAAAAGAATACAAAGCTATAGTATGATCACACCATGCTTTAAAAAAAAGCATAACAAAATTTATACTTTCTGAGACTTTATATTTCCATCTATTTTTAATCATAACTACATATTATATTTAGAAGGATATATTAAGGAATCATTAGTTTTTTTAAAAAAAACCCTTTCTTCTCTAGCAGATGATAATACTGAGATAAACTAAGTGATAACATTTCTGAGTTCTTTTAGATTAGATGCTACCTCAAACCTTAAATTTTATAATTAAAAAGCCTACATTTCTATATTAGAAATTAATATTTATATTAAAAGTCAACACCTGAAACAGCCTCAGAAGAAGACTATATTTCAAGATTTAAAAACTAAAATCTCTAAATTTCAAACTGAACTAGAAATTTTTATTAATTATTACTCAACTTTTGCCCTTCTTCATTATTTTCAGTTCAAAGAGAGTTACAAGCACCTATTTAAATTTGACTCTACATTTCGTCCTGAATATTGACTCTTTCCTGCTGTACGGTCAATACTCCTAAAGCTTTCTCATTACTTCCTCGTTAGGAACTTGCTCTCCCTGTAGAGTTCCCTGGAAAGTGTGGTAGACTCCAGCTCCAAACTCCGACTTTTCTTACCCACAGACCTAGAACAAATGATTTAACCTCACTATATTTCAGTTTCCTCAGCTGAAAACTGTGGACAATAATAATACATCCCTTGTGGGTTGGGAAGATCAAACTACATAATCCATGTAGTGTACATATACATGGTCCCTAACAAATAATATTTACTCAGTAACTATTAGCAACCAAAGGAATAACTTCACAGATTGCCAGAAGCTGAGTTCTCCAGGAAGCAGACCCTGAGGTAGAGTTTGAGGTAAAATTTATTTGGGGACACTTTCAGTATCAGCACCTGTGGAGGGGAAGAGACAGGAAGGAAGCAGAACTGGGCACATAGAAGTTGATTCAGTCTTGACAAACGCCACAGCTGTCCCCACAGAGAAACTAGATCAATCCTCCAGAGTCAGCTTGTGTTGGATCAAGGAGTCTGAACCTTTAGATTCGAGTCAACTTATCATGGGATACAGGCTGTTACTACCTTGAGGTTGAGGGAACCCTTTCCAGCCTAGACAATTTCTAGAGAGGACTCACAGTTAAGAGCTGCCAGCTGGGGGCACAATTCCTGCAGTCCTGAAGGTGGATCAGTATGGCTTATCACAGTATCTTTTACATAGGTTGACGAGTAATACAATGTATTCCTGTGTTTCCCTTTCCTCCAGATTTCTATCTAAACTCTTCCTTCCTACAAGGGACTGCATTTCATATCACTAAATAAATATCTTTTACCACACTTGCACTTCATTTTTCATCCTATTCATTTCAACTATTTTTTCTTCTTATTCCTTTCATTTATATGTTTTTCTGGACTTAAATTGCTGTCATAATTTACATATAATGAAAAGATTACTTACTCTTTAAAAAATGTGGTTCTCTTAACATTTCCTTACCCATTAACCAACTTTACAGACTGCCTCAGGATTTTAAAAATGATACATTCTCACTTTGAGGAAAAATGTTTAAAGCAAAATTTGATTAAGCAGTTAAACATATTTACCTGAAGGTTGATATTATTTGATTATTTCATATTTTAACAGCAAATGTTAGTTATTGACATGGCCTGCCCCTTCCCAAGGAAATCCATAAAAATAACATGTGCCTCTGAAGAATTTCCTAGCTGAAGCAGGTTTTGCTTTGTGTCCTCAATTATAATTATCTTCATTGCATTGTAAAGAAACCTTGTCATACACTAAATCATCCATTAACAGTCATAATGTGAACAAATTTTCTTTGTTTTAGAACATCTCAAGGGTCCAGGATGTTTGTATATGATAGCAGCTCACTGAGCTTCAAATTATGCAGAATTTAAAATACGAATAGGAAAAATACTGCTGTTTCACCATTTGTTTTTACAGGAACTTGCTTTTCCCTTTTATATACGATGCACATTTAAGGAAGGCTCTTTGGAAGAAAGTACCTCCTTAGTCAGGTTAAGCAACAAAAAGAAGGAGGAGGAGGAAGAAAAAGGGGAGAGGAGAGAAAAAGAATATGTCTCAAGGGAAGTGTGAGAAAAAGTATGCTGAGTTTCAGCCTCAAAAAAAGAGAAGAAATACTAAAAGTTTAATATATATATATATGTATAATATAGACCCCTTTATTCTACCAAATAACTAATAATATATAGACCCTTTTATTCTACTTTATTCTACTAAAATAACTATTAACAATAATTAACAAGCACCTGGATACACGATGAGATTTAAAGATCAAAACATGTATCAATAAACTGTCATCCTTTTAATCGGCTAAAAATTAATTTTGGACAAAATACAAATTTTAAAGTCTTAGCAGGTGAGGAAGAGCCAGCTCTTGATATTTAGGGCACTATGCTTCTAAAGTCTCTCTCACTCATAATGAAGACATTCATTTTAATTCCAGTCTCAACTTATAGGCCTTTATCTTTTCAGTAAGTTTAAAGATAAGAATTAATGACCCGATTTCACATGTTAAATTATGTCTTTTGTAGCAACATGGATGGAACTGGAGGCCATTATATTAAATGACACAATTCAGAAACAGTCAAATACTGCATGTTCTCACTTATATGTGGGAGCAAAATAATGTGTACATATGTGTTGCGGGAAGTCAGGGACCCCGAACGGAGGGACCTGCTGAAGCAGCGGCAGAAGAACATAAATTGTGAAGATTTCATGGACACTTATCACTTCCCCAATCAATACCCTTGTGTTTTCCTATACCTGTCTTAAGTGTAATCTCTTAATCCTGTCATGTTCTTCGTAAAATGAGGAGGATGAATGTTGCCTCAGGACCCTGTAATTTTGTCAACTGCACAAATTGTTTGTAGAGCATGTGTGTTTGAACAATATGAAATCTGGGCATCTTAAAAAAAGAACAGGATAACAGCAAGGTTCAGGGAATAAGAGAGGTAACTTTGAACTGGCCGCCGGTGAGCTGGACGGAACAGAGCTATATTTCTCCTCTTTCATAAGCAAATAGGAGAAATATCACTGATTTCTTTTTCTCAGCAAGAAACATCCCTGAGAAAGAGAATGCGCCCTGAAGGTAGGCCTATAAATGGCCCCTTTAGAAGCGTGTGCCATCTTTTATGGTCGAAGCCTAAGGGATGAAATAAGACCCGGTCTCCTGTAGCACTCCCAGGCTCATTAGGATGAGGAAATTCCCGCCTAATAGATTTTGGTCAGACAGGTTGTCTGCTCTCAAACCCTGCTTCCTGATAAGATGTTATCAATGACAATGCATGCCCAAAACTTCATTAGCAATTTTAATTTCGCCTCATCAGGTAGTCCTGTCACCTTGCCCTGCTTCCATTTGCTTTGTGATATTTTATTACCTTGTGAAGTATGTGATCTCTGTCACCTGTACCCTATTCGTCCATGCCCTCCCCTTTTGAAAATCACTAGTAAAAACTTGCTGGTTTTACGGCTCAGGGAACATCATGGATCCTGCCCACATGTGATATCTCCCCAGGACACCCAGCTTTAAATTTCTCTCTTGTGCTGTTTCCCTTTATTTCTCAACCCAGCCAAGACACTTAGGAAATAGAAAAGAACCCATGTTAAACATCGGGAGCAGGTTCTCCCGATACATATGGACAAAGAGTATGGAATAATAGACACTGCAGACTCAGAAGGGTAGGAAGGTGGGAAGGGTTGAGGGATGAGAAATTACTTAATGGGCACAATATGCAATATTTGGCTGATGAAAACTTGGGTGAAAAGCCCAACTTCACCACTACACAATATATCCATGTAACAAAACTGTGCTTGTAGCCTTTAAATTTATACAACTAAAAAAGGAAGAATATGTCAATCTAATCAATACAAATAACTCCCAGTAAATACATAATGAGCTACAGACAGTATGGGTGAAAATTTCTCTACAAGAAATACAGAAATGTAGAAAGTACCTACCATTGTGCCAATAACTTTTCAGGATATAGGGAACATAGTAAAAATAAATAAATTAATAATATGATGTGAGAGTAAGGTCAATGAGAAGAGGCAATAGAGACAGACAAGTCTGAAGCATCCTTTTTTTTTTTTTTTTTTTTTTTACAATGTGGAACAGATGGCAGTTAAATGATATGCTTTTCAGTGCTGAGTGAATTGAAGAGATGTTTTTGGAGGGAAATGATGTTTCAGGCAGGACTCTTTCATTTGTGAGAGATAGGAAACTTTCCATCTCCACAGATTTGGGCAAAAACAAGCTTTAATGTGATGTAGCTAAAATTTGTTAGCAATGATTGATTTTGGGAACAACTGAATACATGTTCTCCAAAGTTGTCACTAGTATCGAGATTTGCTCTTTTCGGTTCTTGGCTATGCCTTAGTCTGCATGAGCTTCCTTTATACACTATATACTTCCTGTTGCTGGCAGAATGGATGTCAAAATCTCCAGCATTTCATCATATGTTCTCAGCAACTGCATGAAAAAGAGCTTTTTTCCCATTCCATCTATCAGAAGCTCCCACTACCAGGCTCTAAATAGACCAACCTGGGCCAAGTGTTCATTCTTGTACTGCTCTCTATGGCAAGAGGGAAGCCATTTCTCTGTCCAAGGTATGTCTGAATCCTATAGACTGAGAGAATGGAAAAGTGATACTTTCCCAAAAGAATATCAGGGTACTTTAACCAGAAAATGGGATAAGAGTTGTGAGGGAACCCAAAATATTTGTTTACTACTAACAGTAAGAAAAATGGTATTCAAGTCTAGGAGAGAAAACTGAATTCAGAAAAGGACATTTAGGAGGAAAGAGGTAAAAATTAAATACCATCTTTCCTAGTATTTGTATTCACTTTCACTCAAAAAACTCTGTCTAGATTTTTAGAAAGAAACAAATAAACCTAGATAACATCTCTTTTTCTTTTTTTCTTTCTAGTTAACTTGTAGGTAAGTTCTACAGGTTGATACTTTGTGTTTTGTATTTGATGCTTTAAGTAAACTGTATTAAAACTAAACAAAAAAGCACATGGATATATTCCAGACCTCCAAACAATGACAATGAGTAGCACTTCATCTGCACCCACCTCTAAGCTGGGTTGGGGAGGGGTTGATGGAGATGAGCAAGCATAGAGGCCAAGTATAAGACACAAAGAGGATAATAATGAGGGGCAACTGCAATTATCCTGAATTGCAGTTTGCCTGAGAGGGCAAGGGAAAAAACCACACACTCTAATAGGCAGGAGAAAGTCATCATAATTCTTTTTATGATAACTTTAAAAACTGGCTTTCTTGGATGATAATTGTATTTTTTCCCAACTAGCTTTCAAACGTGTGTTTAACTAAAGTTCCCTGAACAATTAAATCTTGTTTTTGTTTAAATATATATATCTGAAGCACCTAGCCTTGACAGAGATTGGCAATGTATTTTTTCCTCTAATAAGGCTTGTTGAGTTCAAGCTACATAAGTCAGAATTTTGTGATTTAACAAGGAAAAGCTCAAAGAAGTTTTAAAACAACAGTTCATAAGGAAGACTAATAAATTAAGAACTGCCAAGGAATAACAAGGAAAAGCTCAAAGAAGTTTTAAAACAACAGTTCATAAGGAAGACTAATAAATTAAGAACTGCCAAGGAATACAAATAATTATTCTGTTGAATGAAAATAATTATTTATTGTAATTAACTATATCTTACCTTGTATGAATTTAAATGCCTGTAAGGTAAAGCATCAACAAGCTAGGTTAGAGTGGTTTGCATAACAGCAGGACAGAATTAATTTGTTTAAACTCTATCTGGCACAATCAAATTATTAAATTAAGTGTGGAAGGAAAAGCAAAATAAGCACAGACAGAGCTATGAAACTGATTGCTATTAGGGAGGGCTGCAGGCCTGATAGGAGAACGAAGTGTAGGTGGCGCCCAGTGATGTACACATGAAACCAATTGGGAAATAGCAGTAAATAACATTTATAGCTTCAGATGCATGTACACCAATTTTCAGAGCATGGGTAATAAAGAAAACTTAAAATGTTGGTACTACGTGGTATATTTTATATTTTTATTAACTTATAACATTGTATATATTCACATATATATTTATGTACATATACATCTAATTTGTATGTGTTAGAGAGATTGATTTTAGGACTAAAATGTATAATGAACATTATCAATAAGAAAAACTTCCCATTAGGAGTAGTCAAATGAATTATAGAAAAGTACCCAGCAGAGTTCTATGAAGTCATGTTTCAGGCTACTAAACACTTGTGTTTGAAACTGCTATTCTGCTTCCAGTGGTCTTGAAACATGATAAAGTGGGTTTTGTGCCACAAGGCTACAGATATAGTGGCAGTTCTTTTTAAAAAGGATTGTAATTAGCCATACACAAACTTTATGACTTGTGATTTACAAGCTTGAAATAAATGTTAAGCACAATTGAATAACAGACTATTAAAGAAGCTGTGAGCATTTGGAAGTGGAAGCAGAAATCAGCAGGATGAGTTTAAGAAGAATGAGTCAGGTCAGACTGACTTCATTCCCCCTTGAACAAGAATTTGAAAAAGGTGGATTACATCCATCTGGATTTAGCCAGGTATTTGTCACAGTCACAAAAGGAACATAACCTGAACGACATATAGGGAAGTATATCTGCAAGGGTTTAAACAACCATATTCATTATTCTAATTAACGAACTGATTAAATCTTAGAGCACAGTTTTTTTTTTTGCTGTTTTCCAAAGACCTCTTCCTTTAGCTTCTTTCTTTTTAAAAATTACTTCTACTACTTTTGAGCATCTGCTATGTGCTAGGCATTGAGCAAATTACTTGACATAAATTTTATTCTCACAGTTACCAATAAGATAGATATTCTTAAAATTTTAAAGATATTTAGAGATTTGCTCAAGGTCACAAAGCTATAGACAGGGAGTTTAAATTTGCAAATTACATGCAGCTGGAGAAAAAAATACGTTGAATTACAGAGTCTCAAAGAATCTAATCTTATTAGTATGTCAGATTAAATGTGAAATTCATGATGATTTTATACATTAACAAACCCAGTGAGAGTCAGTAGTGCTGGCATGGCTGCTAAAAATTTAAAAGATTTTTAGGTCATACCGTAGAATAAAAGCAGCTGAAGGGAGGTGGCATGCTTGCCCTTACAGTATTTTCAGTTCCCAGGCATCATACCTCAATGTGGAATACATCTATCAGGATTCTTTCCTTTGTTAACGACAGAAACTTCACATGCAAGAAAGGGATTTTTTTGGCTCACACTGCTAAGAAGAGTTCTCAGATAATCTACCTACCTGAAGAAAAAAACTGCTTAAACCTGAGTTTTAGGAATGGAAACCAGGATTTCGGAGCCATTCAGTCTCTCTGTTTGTTTTCAGTTTCTCATTTCTGTTTATCCCTGCTTCTCCTTGCATGTTGACCTTGCCCTTTCTTATTTCATATAGGCCTGCACTACTGGGAGGAAGCATGACCACTAAAGAGTCTTGGCTTAGCTGTTTCAACTGACAGTAAACTTCCTGTCACCTAACATTTAGATAGACAAGAACTCTGATTGCCATGCCGCAGTCATTTAAAAACCTTTGGCCCAATCACTATTGTCAGGGAGATGGAACAACGTGGTTGGCTAGGATTTGGTCATGTGATCAGTCTTGTGGCCAGTGGCTGTGTAGAATGTAGGGCGGAGCAAACCTATTACCAGAAGAAAGAGAATGGAGAGCTGGCTGAGCTGACTACACAGGATATATTCATTTCAGGCATGTTAAGAAAGAAACAGGCATAGGGATGAGAATTGAAACTGCACCATGAAGACCAGATGAGGAACCAAGGGCAGCTTTTTTGGAAAAGAGAAAGCCTGGGGGAAGACAAAAGGATTAAAAAAAAAAAAAAAAAAAAAGAGCATGGTTCAAGGGACAGAATCTGAGCCATCTTCACTGGAGGAAAGGTTTTATTTGTAAACATATTTCAACTTAATGAGACTTTAGCTTTCAAAACTTAGAGCAGGCCACAGTGTCTGTTTCATTTTGATTAAACAGGAACCTTGTCACTTCTGCTTTGAAGGCATTAACTGTTTGGCCATTTGTCCATGAAGTTACACATGGGTTATGACCATCAGATGAATGGTTGGACTAAATTACTGTAAGTAAAGGAGAGGCAATGATGAAAAGTGTAGATTTTAAAGTCATTCACATATGAGTATGAATCTAAGTTTTAACATTCAGTGGCTATGTGATCTTGGACAAATTCCTTCCTCTTAACCTCATTTTTGAAATGGAGATTATAATTCTTGCCTTGCAGGACTGGTGTGAGAAGCGAAGATACCCTTGGCAGAACTCCTGTTTCATAGATAGCTCTTAATAAGTTACAGTTTATTTGTGTATACACACAAATGCACATGCGCACATTCATAGTGGTATAGCTTGAGATTTTCTGACATCTTTAAAATAGGAAGTATGCCATATCTGAACCACAACAAACCCTTAAAAATGCATAGATTGTGCCTGTGAAGTAGCTGGGGATTTGGAAAGATAAAGAGAGGAAGAATGGAAGGGTGACTAGGTATATGAAGTTAGAACACATAATGTGAATTTATCAAGACTGTTCAGCATCTTGGAATTTACTGTCTTGGAAGTCTGGCATCCCTATGGTAGAATTTGACAAATTTAAGTTAGCACATAGATCTCAACATGTTTTTCATGTGAATGAAATAAGATAATAAATGAAAAAATGCTTAGAATAAGTCTTCATACCCAGATAGTGCTACATCAAAGTTTATTACAATTTCAATTAAAGGTTTATTGTATGGTCTCCTGCTTATGAAGACACAGAACATACCATACTGATCACATTTTCTCTATACTTTAGTATAATGTCTGGTACTTTATAGACATGTAAATAAAAGATGGCAGAAAAGGAGTTGTGGTACCATGAAATAAAAGCCACAAAATCAAAATTATAACCTAAAGCTGTGTGTAGATTTACACTTGAAATAGCAAGAGAGATGAAATCTAATTGGTAATTTAAAAAAGTGGAGCATGGTAGAAAGATGAAGACTAAAAAGGGTGAAGGATCAGGAGATAAACTCAATAAGTAGAAGTATGGCACTCTAATTCTATGTTTCAGAGGCCAATACTTATACAACTGAAATAAAAAATGTCATATATTATAATTCCATGGTATTTGTTTTCTATACTACACTTTCACATTTCATGCCTTCAGTACTTAAGTTTCTACAACCAATTTCGGTTTAATGTAATGCCTTCATGTCTACCGATAGGCTAAAGCCATCAGCTAGCAGGCACTTACCCCCAGGCTTGCTTCTCTCACATTACCTGCCTAGTTTCTATGGACATTTTGCATTTATCACTCTTCCTGTAAAGAAGAACTTTCCAACTGTATTCATGCCATAAGACACATAGAAAATGAGAATACTTCATTAGTGTAGCTATTGAGCTAATGGAAAAACTAGGTAACAGCTGGGGAGAGATTACCCCGAGTTCTAGCCACCCTAGGCCCTGGCAACTGTCCCCAGAGCCGAGCGGAACAGTATTTTAGCAGGCCTGTAAACCAACAATTGGGGCTATTAGCGTGATGGGTCAACTCCAGTTGGCTCTACTGTGAAGAATTGCACACAGTAGATTTTATAGTTTTGTTCATTCAACAAATACTTCGGATAGATAACCCTTCTAGTCACTGAGGTACAGAAGTGAATAAGACAGAATCCCTGCCTTACTAGAAAACAGGCTGAAAAAGGCTAAGTGTCCCAGTCAAGTTCACAGGACTCTCTCTGTATAAGGGCCACAAACCACACCACCCGAATCAATGCAAGATTTTTGCCAAGAAAAATAAATGCTTAAGGGTCTATACTGTATAATATACATTCATCATTTCTTGGTGAAGAAAATGACTACCAAGCTTTCTAACTTACAGGTTAATAAATTTGTACTCTACTTATTTGGAATGTGAGAGAATTTTAGGAGGGTCAAACTGTACACTTCAAACTTCTCTCAATACTGGATAGGTTAAAAGAAAAAATAAAGATTTCTAAGGTCAGCGCTACTTTGATATATGTTTATCTTGTTTTTATGGATACTTCAACATTTACCAACATCTTTTATTGTGGGTGACACCCGTGATCACAATAGGGAAGTAGAAGAGTGAAATAATAGGTTGTCACCAGCATTAACCTAGTGAGAAAAAGAATCCTGTTATCAGTAAGGTGAGGCAAGGCTTGACAGAAAGCACAAACTCTTCCAAAAAATGAAATTTTAATGTGCATAATTGTTAATTACAGATTCATCTTCAGTTTTCATTAAAACAGGTCCCTGAAGATATCTACTCTACTTGGGAATGCTTTAATAATTTATTTGAAACTATATATATATATATATATATATATATATATATATATATATATAAAATAACTAAATTTATGTTTTCAATAATTCAAACTTTTTTTCTAATCCTTGTAATGAGAGATAATAAATGATAGATTATGGATAATTTTATGTAGTAAAAAAACTTTCATATATTTGTACATGGGTCCATGCAGACAAATGTCCATCTAAAACTCAATTATTTCTAAACACAGTAATAGAGAGGAAGATTAGGTAGGACACTGACCTAGATGAGGTAGGACATATTTTTACTATTACATTTTTATAGATGGTAGTAAGTAACTTGTTAGAGGTAGTCAAAGGTAGGATTGAAATGTGACCCCCAAACCCACAAACACTATAGACTGTCTCTTTGGAATTTATCTGAAACAAATTTCATTTTTTAACTTACTTCTCAATTATTTAATTGTGACTTTAGTATAAATATGTTCCCTTAATGCCTTCCATTTAGATTGAAATATAATATGTTATAAAAACCTCCAAAACCTGAACATTTAAATTAAATAATGATGCATATACTCTTACTTATTAAGCACATTTTGGGTTTGATGCTAAAGTGTTCAACTGCAGAGAACAGAAACCCATAATGTCAAAAGAAGTTGAATGATAGCTGCTTGGGTTTTTAATGCAGCCTTCAAAATAGGACTCATCCGTGTTTGAAGCAAAGGTAAAGTTATGTCTGTTAAGTGGATGGGGAACAGTGATGATCAGTTTTTGAGCACCTGTGGTGAGTCAAGATACAATACAAGGATCTCCACCACTGTATTTCAAGTTATAATGTGCATCACCTGGGAACCTCGTTACAATGCAGATTATGATTAATTACATCTGGGAAACGTGATCCATCTTGAGTTGAGTAAAAGCTGACCTCTGCATTGGCAGCTTTTCTCAATAAATTGACACATAATGTTGGTGCCATTGAACCACACTTGAAGACCACATTTTGAATAGCAAAGTTCTTAACACCACCTGAAAGCACCTTCATTTCATTTTACTCATGAGAAAACATGGCTCAGAAGGCATAGTGCTTTGGCCAACATCTCTAAATTCTGCAGAATATTCAGTTTCATAGTAGGGTGATCTTAAAACCCCAGTCATTTCCACCATTCCATGCATTTCCCCATCCCTGCTAGTCAGTGAGCTGAAAATAACAACAACAACAACAACAACAACAATAATAATAATAATGAGTGACATCCCCCTAGGCATTTTTAAATACAGAAAACCCAATTTTGATTTTGGAGAAGAGGTTAAAATGTTTCTCATAGCATCTCAATCAGTTTGTACTTTTTACTCAGCTTTTATGAAATCCTCTAATATTTCTAATGCAGTTGCTTTGAGTTGTTGTGTCATTTAAGAAAAAAAGAGGAAAAAGTTATGACTTCAGAAAATGATGTTAAAGAGGAAATTATGTTATTTTAAAGCCATCTAGCAAAGGCATGGAGAATGTCATCTATTCTTAACATAAGTTAATTTTCCCTGGCTCCATGGCAGAGTGCAAGAGAGTAAAATAACGACTCTGTTCCTACCTAGATGATCACTTGCTTAGAGAGTTGCCAAGGTAACCATAACTTTTGATTAGTATCAGAATAAATAAGAAACAAAAAATCCCTCAATTTTCATTTTCACTGTTCCATGTCACTTGGAATAATAGTAATGTAAACTTTCTTCTCCCTCCACATCTTCCAAGTGGTTTTACCCCATAACACTCATAACACTGCATTGAATGATTTGTTTTTCAGGAAAAGATATTACAATGAACCATCCAGAATTCTTTAACCTGGAGAGGTAACAGGTTCAAGAAAGACAGAACCCTATCCACAAAAATGCTTCAGAAAATAAGCAACTTGGGTTGGCTGCGAAATGGAGATAGTAAAATGTGATGAGAAATGAGGAAAAAATGCTAGCTAGAGAAAAGACCTGGCTGCTAAGTACCAGGTTCCAGGTGGAGCCATAATCAGGAAAGTCAAATTCCAGAGAAGTAAAAACAATTAATTTAATATTTCTTATAAAATATAATAGGCAATTAGATGATAAAATATCTAATTTACAGCAATAAGTATAGTCTCTTAGATAAGAGAAATGTGCCTATTTGGGGATTTGATTGAGTTTGGTTTAATTTGTGTTTTATAGCTACTGCTCTAGGATATTTGTCATCTAGTTTGGTCCTCAGAAATATAATCCTGCTATGTAAAAGGAATGTGGGGAATTTCCTAAGAAGCTATATTAGATGTACTGAAAGAGCATATGCTATTCTTCTACATTAGACAATTAATAATCTTATTATAGAAAACTTAGAGAATACAGAATAGAAATACCTAAACCTACTTAGATTGCTAAAACAATTATACTTTTTATTAAATCTATTTAAGGTATATAGTGTGAATGTTTTGATATACCTATACATTGTGAAATGATTACCACAATCAGGCTAATTAACATAGTGGTCACACCACATCGTTACCATGTTTTGTCTGATGAAAACCACAAAAGATCTCCTCTCTTAGAAAATTTCAAGTATACATTATTGTGAAGTACAGCCACCATCCTGTACATTAGATCTTCAGAACTTATTAATCTTATACCTCAAAGTTTGTACCCTTGGATCAAAATCCCACCATTATGATATATAGATACATACCTTTCAGTTGTTTTCTAAATATTTTGACAATTAAGACTTTTTACTTACATAATGTTAAAAGAGCATTTTATATAATGTAAAAAGAACATTCTTTTAATCTAAATTTTATGTATGTATGTATGTATGTATTTTGAGACAGGGTTTCGCTCTTGTTGCCCAGGCTGGAGTGCAATGGCGCAATCTCAGCTCGCTGCAACCTTCACCTCCTGGGTTAAGCAATTCTCCTGCCTCAGCCTCCCAAGTAGCTGGGATTACAGGCGCCTGCCACCATGCCCAGCTAAGTTTTTGTACTTTTAGTAAAAACGGGGTTTCACCATGTTGGCCAGGCTGGTCTTGAACTCCTGACCTCAGGTGATCCACTCGTTTCAGTCTCCCAAAGTGTTAGGATTATAGGCGTGAACCACTGCCACCGGCCCTAAATTTATATTTTAATGTTAGAATTCATCTCAAACAGTTTTTGTGGCAGCCATATGAACTTATGCCAATTTATTTAACCATTTCCTTACAATTGGATATTTACATTATTTTTAAAATGCCCTGCCAGCTGCAGTTAACACTGCATTGAACATCTGTGTATTAAAGTCTTTTGCCTATATTTTAGGCTTTTTCCTCTGGATATAATTCTAGACATAAAATTACTGAGCCAAAAGAACTATATGTTAGAGTTCTTAATAGTTGCCATATTTTTTTCAAAATAATTTATTTTACTCTCCCGAGTTTTAATTAAATGCTTAAGTGTGTATAGTAAAGTCTTTTTTTTTTTTTTTTTTAATATATGGAAGCTGAGGTAGTTGAGCATAGTAATAAACAGCACCAGATTTGGAGCTGAACCTACCTAAGTTCAAGAACATATGAATAGAAACTTTTAACCTTTCTTCTAGAGCTTGCCACTCATAAGGTATGACAAAAGTCTATGACTATAGGATCTATAACTATGGCAATATGTTCTATTAACTCCATTTTATAGAGGAAAAAAATAAAAGTCAAAAGAAAAAAGGTTAAACAAGTGGTGAAGCCTCCTGCTCCCCAGGTCAGATGCTATTTCCAACACCCGGTGCTTCTGGCCTATGCATACAGACTTCAAATGTTGGGTTTCTGATCTAATCTCCCACAAACTATTTTAAAATAGTTTTAAATCACATGCTTTGTGCGATTTAGCATTTAAGTTCACTAAGCTTTGATGAGATAAATAGTGCTTTCCTCTTGTCATGATGTCATTACCTACTCAATGTATTTTTCCCCCTTTTTTTGGAATCATGTCATGTACATTCAATTCCCTAAATCCTATAATAGAAGCTTTTTATTTTTTAACCTCATGTGTGCTCTACTTCGACCTTTTATCATAAAAGCCTGTTTGTTCACTTTCTGACAGCTCTCCACAGCTCATCACCCTGCCGGCTGCAGCTAAACCATACCATTGTATGAATTTCAATATATAGAAAAAGATGAAAGATGGAAAAAAATAAGGAGAATAGACAATGGATCTATGATAAGTCAAAGAAGTAACAAAAAGGGTCAAATTACCTGAAGTTCAAACCAAAAGACATCAAAGAGGGAAAGCCAAGTACTAAAATAAGAGATAATAGAAGATGATTAGGGGGAAAATCATAATAAAAAGGAGATAATGGTTTGTAACTGGGAAGAGAAATTGTAAAGAACTAGAAATAAATGGGTAAGATAGAATTAAAGGTATAATAATGAGAACTGAAAAATAATAGTGGATGTAGTGAGAGATAAACCTGTCATATTATCACAGGGAAGATGGGAATAGAGGAGACTATTCTGTGGGAAGTTTCCAAAGCCCTGGACTGAGTGGTTTTATTCAGATGTGGAGGGAAGTCATGGCGATATGAAAGTAAATTGGGACAACATTGAAACTGGGTAATTATAATGGTGGCAAGCCAGTCTTGTGATTTAAAACAGTATGATTGTAAGAAAAATCCTCAGGCTTCTTTTTCCATGAAGAAAACATAGTGTGCTTGCAAATCTATATGATCTGCCTCTCAATTCATTTTATTAAATCTACATATTCTGCATCATAAATGTCTTTGTTGGAATACATGTTGTACATGCTCACGTATGTGTATCTTTCTTTCAAAATATCTGCTAGAACTATATGCCATAAGTGTTTTTGTTCACATCTGTCTCCTTCACGTTTCCTTCAATGCCACTAATTATGTGCTTTGACATTTTAACATGTTATTTTCACTTAATCTGATTGGTCATTTGAATACACAGGTTGTGCGGTATAATTATACTTGCAAAATTACCAAGATACATACATAAAGCAATAAGATAGCCTTCATTTGGTTCCTTACAGATTCCAGAAGTATATAAGTAATTGCTTTTGCTTTATTTGAACATGTGCTTTTTAAACAATAAGAAGACTTTCAAACGTACCATTCTATTATTCAGCTGGGGGCTTACTTGATCTATGCTGTGAAACTGATCCAGTTGGAATGAGCAAGAAACCACAATGCACTATCCTGGAGGTATTGAACTCTGCCCAGAATTTAATATATACTTGGTTGCAACAAAATGTGCAAGTTGGGAACACAATACCATGCTATGAATGAATGGATGATTAAACGAATGTAATAATTAATACAAATTTGCACCCCTAGAAAATCTAGACTCAGATATACACAGAGATTCACAGTAAACCCCAAGTTTTAAATTTCAGGAAAATTCCTGAGTATTATACAGTAGCTCTCACAACAGTTGACATAGCAAATATACTCGTCTATATGTTCTTATCTAACAATCCTAATTATAGTTCACAATGAAAGGTCATTTTCTTTAACGCAGCAATTCATGAACATATAGCTGACTTTGACTATAGAATTAATATTATTCATACAATAATAAAGTCAACTTCATTATCTAAGATACTTTGTATAAGATTGATTTGATTTCATTACCTATAAATAAAAAAGAAAATGTCAAATACAGTTGAACTCAGTAAGACTGAAAAAAATTATATTTATAAAAACATGATAATTTTCCCATTAATAGCACTATTATTGAATATTTTTCTTTAAATGCTGGTCAAGTGAAGATAAAGTAACATAAGATGCAAATATTGAAAATGAGAATGCAAGTTTACCTTGGAATACTATGCAGCCATAAAAAAAGAAAGAGCTCATACCCTTTGCAGGGACATGGATGGAGCCGGAGGCCATTATCCTTGGCAGACTAACACAGGAACAGAAAACCAAATACCACATATTCTCACTTTTAAGTGAGAGCTAAATGATGAGAACACATGGACACATAGAAGGAAACAACACATACTGTGTCCTTTCAGAGTAGGGAGGGTGGCAGGAGGGGGAAGATGTGGAAAAATAACTAGCAGGTACTAGGCTTAATACCTAGGTGATGAAATAATCTATACAACAAACTCCCATGACATAATTTTACCCATATAACAAACCTACACTTGTACCCCTGAACTTAAAAGTTAAAATAAATAATATAATGAAATAAAATTTTTAGTTGATTTACTATTAGAAAAAATTAAAAGTTCACTAAGTTTACTATAAAATACACAAATTATTTTTTAAAAGTTTTGATTTATTAATAATACAATACTAATTTTAAACATATAAAGAAAATCACATTTAACCAAGTGTATATGGGAATTGAAAATATGATGAAGATGGCTTTATAAATCAATGATTATAAAATGAATTCCTAAAGAACTGGTACTAAGCATTTAATGAATATTTGGAAAAAATAAATCTGGACTTTTGCTTCATTCTTAATCTCTCTCTCTCTCTCTCTCTTTTCCCCTTCTTCTCTCCCTCACCCATCAGATTTAAAAAAAAGATATAATTATTAAAATATAATGGTATTTTTAGATATATTTAGGAGAACTTACTAATCTTTATATGAATGCTAGAAATTTTAAAGGAAAAGGAGATTGATTTAACAGCATGAATAATAAAATACAATCCAAATCAAATCAAATGACTCTGTTTGACCAACATCAGAATTAGGACTAAGAAGTTACATAACTTGAGGAAAAAAATTATATATACATGTATATATACACACACACACATATATACACACACATATGTAAATATATAAAGTATACATATATACATATTATATAGTTATAGCTGTAATAGGTTAATATAAACATAGATATATATCAGACACATAGAATATCTTTTGATATTCACATATCACAGGAGAAACATGTATTAGGCTATAAACAGACTATTTACAGATGAAATTTAAATTCCTAATAATTTTTTTTGTAAAAAAAGGAACAGTATTACTGTTCAGAGACACTCACATAAAAATAATCAAATAGATTGACAATGACTAAAAGAATCATGGTAACTACTGTGTTGGCAAGTACTGGAGGATATGAGTATTTTCATATCCTTTTGGTGAGAATGTGTCAATTGGTAAAAATATGCCTGGAAAACAGTTTGCTAATGTGTGTCAAAATCTTGATCCAGAATTTCTACTTCTAAGAAATTCTCTCTAGTAGATAATTTATGTACCATACAAAAATGCATCATAAAATTTTTTAATGTTTATAAATAAACTTTGGACTTAAGCTAAATTTTTATCCACAAAAGAGTTTAATACATCAGATATTGGCAAGAATAGCATGCTATGAAGCCATTTAAAAGAATGAATGATGCACATTCCTATTTACATAAAAAAATGCCAACAAAATGTTTGAGAATAAAAATATTTCAAAGCAACATTTATAATATTATATCTGTATATCAATATCTAGAAAGGAGTTCTTTAAAATGTTCTGCATTTTACATTGGGTGGCAGAGTTTGAGACATTTTGTAACTTCCTATACTTTAATATTTACTTGAATAAACGTATTAGTCAGGTTTCTCTAGAGGGATGGACTAATAGTATAGATATATATATGAAAGAGAGTTCATCAAGGAGTATTGACTCACACAATCACAAGTCCCACAGTAGGCCATCTGCAAACTGAGGAGAAGGAAGCCAGTCCGAGTCCGAAAACCTCAAAAGTAGGAAAGCCGACAGTATAGCCTTCAGTCTATGGCCAAAGGTCTGAAAGCCCCTGGCAAAACACTGATGTAAGCCCAAAAGTCAAAAAGCTGAAGAACTTGGTGTCTGATACTCGAGGGCAAGAAGCATCCAGCACAGGAGAAAGATGAAGGCCAGAAGACTCAGGTAGTCTAGTCTTTCCAAATTTCTTTTCCTGCTTTTATCCTAGCCACTCTGGGCCCCGATTTGATTGTGACCACCCAGATTGAGGGTGGGTCTGCCTCTCCCAGTCCACTGACTCAAATGTTAATCTCCTTTGGCGACACCCTCACAGACATACCCAGGAACAATACTTTACATCCTTCAATCTAATTAAGTTGGCACTCAATATTAACTATCACAATAAACAACAACAACAAAAATCTGTTCTTGTTTTGGAAAATAATAAAATAAAACACAATCATAGCATGCATTCTCTACATGGTCAGGGAGATGGAGATGGGAGGGGAAGTTTTAAGGACACTAAGAGGAGATTCTGCTTTCTGAAATTTAATATTTTTACTTTTAAAATATTTATTTAACTTATTAATGAAAACATTAGAGCTATTTCCAAGAAGGATGAGAGAAACTAACACATTTCTTCATTAAAAGAATGCTGAAATTAGATTGCTAAAATCAATAGAAAACTGGTTGATAATCTGTAGTCTAAAACAATCACACTCTTTGGGATTATCTTTTCAACTGGACAGAATTCACTTGAATCACTCTCAGACAAACATAATTTGTAATTTATCTGTCTTCTGTAAATTAATATGTAACTTTATAGAGCTAGGTCCTGGTCATTAGTAAATAATAAGCCAAAGCTACTCCTCCCTGCTACATCAAATGTTTCTAAGACAGTCTTGTTAGACAATGATCTCATAGGTAATAGTCTTTTTAGATAATTTTACTCAACATTTTTCAGTTTGAAGAGAATTAATGAATAGTTTAGGGCAGTTATAATATAATCTTGAGCTGAGGATAGTCTCTATTATCATTTCTTTTGTTTTTTCTCATCCTCTCTTCTTTTGTTTTATTTTGTTTGTTGATTTGGTTGGAGTTTTACTTTTTTGCTTTAAAATAGGAAAAAAAAATCATATAGTTCAATTTTGCGGATCAGGAATCTAATAAGAATTTAACTGGGTAATTTCTTCTGTTCCATGTGGCATCAACTGGGATCACCTGGTGGTACTCAGCTGGTAGCTGTGCTAGTCTGAAGGATCCAACATGACTCTATTCTCAGGCCTGTCTAGGCTTCTTTGGGCCCTCCTTTTTATCTATATGTACCCTTTCCATGTGATCTCCTTAGCAGGGGATGTAAGTCAGACTTACGTGGTAGCTCTGGTCTTCTAGAGACCAAGATGGAAGTTGACTGTCCTCTAAGCCTAGAATTGATACAGCATCACATGTGCCACACTCTATCAGTCAAAGCAGCTTCTGGCCAGCCTAATTCAACATGGGGAGAAACAGAACCCATTTTTTTAATGAGACAAGCATCACAATATTTGCATCTATCTTTAATCTACCACAATATGAATATCACTAATCCTTATATCAACAAGATCAGCTACAGTTTATAGTTTATAATAAATTGTTTTGTTAACATAAAATAATTCAGTCCCTGAGTATTATATATGGTCTTTTTGTCACCAACCAAACTCAGTGACTAAAACATTAAAGATGAAGTGTATTAATGTTTCTCAAATTTAATCCTTCATGGAATGCAATTTTAGATATTTTTAAATGTCTGTGTAGCATTTAAAACGTGTTTGATATTATATTTCTTATAGAAAGAAAAAGATGGAATTGTTCAGGACATATTTAAAGATTAACATATCCATGGATATTTAAATATTTACCCCAATTATCAGTTTTCTAGGAGTGTGTCCAAATTTATTATTTGGCTATTGAAGTACTTTGCTCTGTTATTTATTTTCACAGCTACAATAATAAGATGTTGACTTTTTCGCGCTTTCTTATACAAGAACTTGCTCCAAACCCCTGCCACTTCTGCATTCTTCAGAATGTCTATCAGGGGTTTTAACATGGGTATAATTATGTTGTCAAGCAGACATGGTCTGATATTGGTTTACAGTTCAGAAGGAGCTGAAAGTCATGTAGATGAAGTGGCCTAGCCACAGCAGGGAATCAGCACACTCAGATAAAAGCAGTATGTGGCCAAGACTTTGCTCGCCCGTTTGAGGAGTTCATCTGTGTAGGATAGTGAACACAATAAGCATAGAGGATAAAGTCAGAGTAAGAGGAAGCAGGATGAACAAGAATGTAATTCTCGTGAAAAAATAAACATCATTTTTTATATAGGGGATCTTCACAGAGGAGCTTTAAAAGAGCTTGGGCCATACAGAGTAAGTGGCTAATCTCCTTCACTTTATAGCTGATTAATGAAAAATATAAATGGTATGAGTCAAAGAAGAAAGTTATCCTCCAATCCAGGACTTACTGCCCATTTCTAGAGACCTGATCACTCATGAAGGTTGGTCACTCAGTCACAGATAGCCACGTTATGGTCACAAGCCATACAAGTGAGAAGGACATATTTGAAAATACCAGCAGTCAGAAAGAAGAAAATCTGAGTTCCACAACCAACATGTGAGAAGTTTATCTTTCCAGAGAAAATGTCAATACCAATTTTGACAACAGACATGCCTATATTAATAAGGACTCAGGAAGAGTACAACGATGTGTGAACTCAGAAATCTGTCTAAATCAAGAAAATCAGAATAGATGTTCCTGAGAGTGCCACAGTGTACATCTAAGGAAATTATAAAATTGAGAGAGAAAACGTTTCCCATGTTGGGAAAGAATCGCCAGAGAATACAATTTGCCATCAAGATTTTCACAATCCAACTCCAGCTTTACTCTTTTCATCCACATAGCAACCATTCTGAGGTTTATCATTGCTTTGTGTTGGTCCGTATTTCCAGATGGTCTCAGTTTCCTTCTACCTGAATTACTTCCTTTAATGTCTCTTATAATATGTATCTCCCAAAGATACATGTATTCAGCTTTTGTATGGCTGAAAAAGTTTTATTTTGCCTTTATTTTTAAAATATATTTCCAATAGGTATAGAAATCTAGGTTGAAGTACTTAAAAGACGCTGCTCCAATGTCTTCTTTCTCGTGATTTCTGCCCAAAATGTTCAATCTTTTTATTTTTGTTCCTCTGTACATAACATGTCCTTTATCTCTGGCTGCTTTTATGGTATTCTCTTTATTTTTGGTTTTTAACAATTTGATCATGATGTGTCATGGTTCTCCAGAAAAACAGAACCAACAATTGTGTGTGTGCATGCCTGCGTGTGTGTGTGTGTGTGTGTGTGTAAAATAAGGAATTGGCTCTGTAATTATGGAGACTGGCAAGTCCCAAGATCTTCAGGATGAGTAAGGAAGCTGGGGACCTAGGAGAGTCAATGGTGTAGTTCCAGTCTCTGTGTCCAAAGGACTGAGAACTAGAAAGACCACATGTTTCAGTTCAAGTCCATAGGCAATAAAAAGCCAAGACCATGGTTTTAAGGCAATCAGGCAAGATGAATCCTCCCTCACTCAGGGGATGGCCAGTATTTTTGCTCTATTCAGGTCTTCAACTAATTGGATAAGACTCACCCACGTTAGGGACCTAAATGATTTCAGTGTTAATTTCTCCAAAATTATCCTCTCAAAAACACCCAGAATTATGTTTGATCAAATACCTGTCCAGTCCATGGCAAGTCGATACATAAAAATTAATAATCACAATGTGGATTGATGTATTTTTCTTCATGTTTCTTGTGCTTGGGGTTCATCGAGCTTTGTGGATCTCTAGATTTACAGCTTCCATAGTATTTGGAACATTTCTGGCCATTAATTTTTCAAATATTTTGGCACCCCCCCCTTCAAAGATTCCAACTAAATGTACATTAGACAACTGTCTATCACCCTAGTGATGCTCTTTATTTTTAAAATGTTTTTATTCTCTGTGTGTTTCATTTTGGGTAATTTCTACTGTCATCTTCAGATTTACTGATGAGTAAATCTTATTCTGCAATGTCTAATATGTTGTTAATCCAATTATTTATCACATACATTAATTTTTTTATTTCCAGAAGCTTGGTCAGGTATTTTTTATACCATTCATTTTTCTAGTTATTTGTCAAACACATGAAATATAATAACTATTTATTGTTCTTAAATGCTAATTCTAATATCTGACTAAGATTTGGAATGGTTTAATTGATTTTTCTTCCACATGGTTATTTGTGTTTTCTTGCAATCTCGTACGTAATCTTTGATTGGATTTATGAGTTTTACCTCTTGAACACCAGCTATTATATTCCTACAAATTGGTTTGATCTTTCTTAGGGGATACAATTAAGCTTTTTAGGAGCTGTTTGATCCTTATAGGTCATGTTTTTAAGATTTGTTAGGCAGGATTTGAGCAGAATTTAACCTAGAACAAAATATTCCCCACTGCTAAGGTTGGGTATTTTCTCTAATGTTCCATAGTCATAAAGTTTTCCAGTCTGGCAGCTGGTAACAGGCACCATTATCAGTCCTATGTGAATGTCGAATACTCATATCTTTAATCTGTTCAGCTGGTTCTTTCCCTGGACGTGGGTAGTCTCCTCCCAAGTACGCACTGATAAGTACTTTACTGAATACTTAAGTGAAGCCTTTTGCAGATTTCTGGTATTCTCTCTCTGTGCATGATTATTCTTCCCAGTACTTTCCTTGAGGATTTTAACCTGTTATCTCTGCAGACACTCAGATCCATCTCTTCGGGTTGATACTCTTAGAGATTCTTATAATGGATTGTTATAATTCATTTTGTGTTGCCTGTGCATGCATCCTGAATCTAGGTTAAACTTTCTTATCCCAGAAGCAGGGCTTAGCCACCTTTGATAGTTTGCAGCTCGCCTCCTCTCGGTTCCACAATGTGGTCAATATACACTTCTGCCTTATTCAGCTGCCTCCTGGTGACCACCTCCTTATGCACATAAATTCAGCCTACTTGACTTATTCAGTGACCCTAGTACCCCTCATGGATTACATACATACGCTACAGTAACCACTATCAGTCACACTATGACCTCACGAAACGTGCTCCTGCTTGTTCTAAACCCGCCAATTAGAACTCCCTGGGAAACCTGTGTGGGGGAATACTGTGGACCCCACAGACCCAGTGGTCTGTCTCTCCCTGGCCCCTCACCTGCCAGTTGAGCCCATTGCCCTTGAGACCTTGCCATCAGCTCTTATCAGTACTTCTCCTTTCTCATGAATCTGTGAGTAATAAACTGATTATGTTATTTCACGTATTTTTGTCGCATTGTCTCCTCTGTGTTTCACAGGACCAACACACCCAGACCTAACATTCCTCCTGGTCAAGTCTTTCCTAGAGTGTCTATTTTGGTAGGAATAAATTAGATACAGGTCAGACAAGAGCCACATGGCCATCTGCCAGTGTAAACAAGTTTCCTATAAGAGGGACACCTAGTCACAGGTGGAACACTTAGGCACTAGGCCATTCGCCAGGATAAAGACATATCCTGTGAAAGGCACACTGTAAACATCAACAGAACAAATTCCCTGGAGCTTAGTCTGGGCTGGGCTAGAGTTTAAAGTCACTCTTCAAAGAGAGATCTCAACATCAAATTGAAGAAAAGTATAACTATTTTTTCCCCTGGGTTCCTCCTCATTGTTGCTATGTGCCTGTAAACTATCTTTTGGCAATAAACTAGATAAATCACCTTTTTTATTTCCATACCCTGAGATCACTCTTATTTGACCTTCACTTAAAATTCATTGTGATATATATTATCTGTTATTTTTTTATCTTTTTTAATAAAAGTAGGGAAATCCAGTTCTGTTATTCTATCTTGCCTGGAGGCAAAACAAATTATTTTAAAATTTTAAAGATTGTCTTATAGAGGGTATGGCTGCCACCCCTACTTTTCTCTCTCTCTCTCTTTCTCTCTCGCGTGTGTGTGTGTGTGTGTGTGTGTATATTTGATAGGTTAGGATAATAATATAGTCGTGTGTGTGTGTGTGTGTGTGTGTGGGGGGGGGGGGAGAGAGAGAGAGAGAGAGAGAGAGAGAGAGAGAGAGACATATGCTGGAATTTCCCAAAGATATCATTGTAGTCTGTTATGACAATAGGATTAGAACTTGAAAGATATTGGAGAAGATAATATAATGCAGAAAAAAAAGGCCTGCCCTAGGAAAGCTTCAGGGAAATTTTCAAGTTCTCAAGTCAGCCTTAAGACACAGCATAATCACTTTTCATCCTTTTTAGTAAAAGGCAACATCAAATCAATAGAATATCTTAAAATTTTATGAGCCAGACTAGTCTTAACTTTCTATCATCTCCTAACTCCTTAAAGTATCAGAGGCCTAAAAATGAAACATACTTAATCTATCCTGTAAATATAAAAGAAAAGATAGTACATTTATCATTATACCTATATAGATCCCACTCTGCTCCCTCTGTAAGATATATATACATATGTACATATATATCTCACAAGCAAGATTATGCACATATTTTGAAGTTTATTTCCAAAAAGTTGTGAACATAATCCCCACTTACAAGCACTAGAAAATTTTAGAGAACTTGTGAAAAAGAAAAATTGGGCTATACATTTCAGATGCAGAACAGGTACTAAAAACAGTGGTAAAGACAAGGGAAAAACAAAACAAAAAAAGGTACAAATTTGCTTGCATGTCTCAGTTAGCACCTATGCAACAACATAATTGAATACAGTAAAAAATGCAAAGTAAATTTTTGCTGTAACGCAATATAATAGTACAAGGAACTCATTAAAAAGATATGGAGATTTTACTTCACTAAATTATTATTAGTACATAGAAAAAAGCTCTTAATGTGAAAAGGCTTTTTACCAGCTGACTTGGAATAAAAATTAAAAAATATCTCAGGCCACTTACTTGATGTAAGCATTAAAGCTATGTGTAAAAGCCTAACATGTTCATTTTTATTGTTGACTCGTTTCACTTATCTATCAGTATGCTAGACAAAATAAAAGCAACCAGCTTCCCTTTCTTCCTTCCTTTCTTCCATCCTCGCCTTCTCTCTTCTGTCTCTTTCTCCTTTCCTCCCTCCCTTTCATTCTTCCTTCTTGGAAAGTAGAAATAACAATACTACTAGACCTGTAATACTGATTTATCAAGCAAGGGTGAGACTTTGTTTATTTGAAATATTTATCAATCCACAATATAGGTTTAAGAGCAACACAGCTTGAGTTTTTAAAAAATCTAATTTAAATAATGCTTAGCTTAATGACATAAACAAAATAGTGTAACACTTAGTTACGTGTATGTGTGTCTATGACAGAACTGGCTACATAATTTTTGAGGCCCAGTACAAAAATGAAACTATAGACTGTGCTCAAAAATTATTAAGAATTTCAAAATGTCAATAGTAGAGCATTGACGCAGGCATGGAACCCTGTGAGATTAGGTAGCACACCTAAGAATCTAGCCCTAGTTTGAGACAATGATGATCATGATCAACACAACAAGAGTATCCATACTAAACTAAGCTAGAGGACTTATACTGTAAATCTATCTGGACTATATTATTATACTAACCTGTTCCCCCCCAAAAAAAAAATCAGAAAGATAATATTGTCTTAATCTTGCCATTGTGAACTAGTTTTATGGACCAATTGATGGCAAAGAAAACTGTTTGAAAATTAATACCAAAAAGCTGACAGAGGAAATGATTCATTAAGTGGAAAAATGGCATTGGATGGTCTTTTCTCTCTTTCTCTCTCTCTCTCTCTCTCTCTCTCTCTCTCTCTCTCTCAGTCTCTCAGTCTCTCTATGTGCAATGGCTTTGAGATTAAGTTTTAACAAAAGAAGCCAAACAAAACAAATATAATTTAAGGGGCATGTAGGATTATGTAATTACTTCTGTAGTTGATGAAATGTAAATGCCTAAAGCTAACAAAGTAATTACAAGGCAATTATGGAAAGAAGAGCTGTTTTGTTCATTCTTATTTCAGGTACTATATATATAAAAAAAATAGTTAGCATGTCAAATGATTAAGTTTGAGTAAGTTAATAGCCATTCCTAAAGCTAAAATAAGATATTCTGGTGTCTTGCCAAAAAAAAAAAAAAAAAAAAAAAAAAAAAAAAAAAAAAAAAAAAAAAAAAGAAAAGAAAGAAAGAAAGAAAGAAAGAAAGAAAGAAAGAAAAACCTATAGGACTACAATTCTAAATTTCAGTTAAACTAGTCTCTTGTAACAGTTGCTTTCCATGGTGAAATAGAACTGATAAATGCAGTATTGGCAATGTTAAGTAGATAAAAAGTATGTAAATCTTTGTCTCTTCAGGATGATTCTTAAATAAATGCCTACTTCATCACCTAAGGAAGTATGGAGAAAGATGGTTCTTGAAATTGCCAAAGAAGATTCCAGGGGAGGACAGACAATCACTTTAAATTGTTTGTGATTAAAACAATTACATAATAATCCTAATCTTTAAAATTTCTTTACGATGCATATTTATCTTTTTACTCCAAATATTCTTGCAATTAATATGGTTTGAGAATATTTTGTCATGATACTTCCACTTATAACTAACTACCTTAGAAATTTCTAAACTGCTAATGTTTACACGTCTCTCGCTAAATTGCATGTGCTGTCTGCAGGAAGGTGGTCATTTTGGTTTAGTGACAAATTTCTCAGTATGTATTAGGTGATTATAGGAAATAATTTAGTATTTTTAAAAATGAGCATAAAATTTTTCATGGATTTTGAATGGCTTTAACTCAGGAAACATGGAGGTACAGGACCTTAACAGACCTAAACTCAAATTCTTTCTTGACTACTTAGTATATATGTAACTTTACAGAAGATACACCTGTTCTCTCATCCATATAGTGAGATTTAATATCAACTACATAGAATGTGGATAAAAGTTAGGTTTTATATTTTTTTTTCAATCTTCTTACAGGCTATATCATATAGCTGAAGTGTTATACATGTTTTTGTTGTTTCTATTTTTCAGAAGTGGAGTAAGTTGCTTTTATTATTAAGATATATGTTTTTAGTCATTTATCTCTCTATTATACTGTGATTACTCTTCTAAGGACCTACAATAATGACTTTGGATATGCAGCATATACATATGTTATATATTTATATACAGATCCAAAAATGGCCATGAAAGCTTTCAAGAAAATAAAATAACTTATTATATCTTTGAGAGCCAATATTGGCCTCCTACAAGGATAAAACCCTGGGTATCTTTATCAGAAAAGATCATTTGAATCATATTATTTTTTCAAAACGAAGATATATGCTTGCAGACATATAACATATGTGGTCTACTAGTGGCAAGATCCATAATCTTTAGTTTAACCCACATTTATTCTAATTTCAGCTCTCATCAGGAAATCTCCAGAGACAACATGGTAGAAAAAACAAAGTGGCATACACTGTTTTAATATAAAAATATTTTGGCTCTTATTATGGTGTCTGCTCCAACTCTTAGAATAGCCAAAGCATTTTGCCTGACAGAATTGAACTGAACAATTAGAACTTTTTCTGGCTATAGTATTGAGTAATTTGAATGATTTCAGGGGCACTGGATAATTTCACATCTACATCATCACTGGGACACTTGTTCAACAAGTGAATGTTTACTTTGGAGACATGTCCCACACTGTGCTGGGCACTTAGGATACATCAGTGAATAAAACAAAAAGATCTGCTCTTCTGTGGATACTACAATACCTAGATACAGACATTATACAATAAACACAGTAATTAAGTCCACTGCAGAATGGAAGGTGATAGGTGCTATATAAATTAAAACTAGTGCCAGGATGGGAGAGGAGTTTTTGTTCCTGACTGTGGTAAAATAACTGGTATCAAATTAACCTCCAAAGTAAAAGAGAACAACATTTATGAGAAAATGTATTCAGACATTAGACAACAGGCAGGTCAAAACTTTGAACTCTGAGAGCAGAGAAACTAACTACAGGGTCTCCTTATTACCCAGAATCTCTGCCTCAGGAATATTTCTTATTGTGGCTTAGTAAGGTAGAATCAAAACAGAGTGTAGAAGTACTACTCACATAAGGAGACACAAATCAATGTGAGGGCAACTGAAGTGGATAAAGTCTGTAGGCAGGACACTGGAAAGGAGGGAGGGAGCTGAAGTGTAGGTGAACCCATAGCCAAGAACTCACAGAAAACCTGCCACAGACTTTGGGCTCTCCCTCTGCCTAGGATAAATACAAGAAGGCTGTTTCTACGGAAATCATACTCAAACTACCAAAAACAAAAAATAAAAAGAAAATTATAGAAGCACGAGAAAAACAACAACAAAAATACAACAAAACTGCACAAAAGGGAAAAAGGGTACAAATGATTGTTAATGGTTTCTGGTCAGCCACGTAAAGATCTTAGAGATTGCCACTCTGTCCAATCAACAAGTAAAATGCTGAACAAACTGAAAAATCAAAAACTCTCCTTAGATATGGAAGATAAATGAGGTCACAGGGAAAATTGCTGCCTTCCAAATTGGAGAAACATAAGAGTACAGAGAATCTCAACTTACCAGAGCAGAAACTCACAAGTAGACCTTTGCAGAAAACAGTGCCCAGGTGAGGTAGAAAAACCTAAACTGTCATTGACAAACTGCTGGAGGCTCACTGTGGACACGACTGAGTGGGGAAAACTCCAGGGAGACCCAGTCATAAGCAGACTTCTGCACTTTTGTTTTACTTTCAGAAGCTTGACAAATATTTTTTGGTACATATTGGAGAAAAGTCTCCTGTTTCTGTAAGAGGGAGAAGAAAAGGAACCATTTTAAAATATGCCAGAACATCTTGTTCTTAGCGAGGTCTGAACTTAGGAGACAATATTTAATGAGAGCCCAACCTGCTGGGTTTTATCAGACCTGAACTGACCTGGAGGAAGAAAAATACTCAATTCCAGGTGGCTTTTTCATTCTACTTAGAGGCAGAAAAATACCCATACCAGTTCATTCTACCTATTCTGCCCCACCTACGGAGTGAAACAACTGAGAAACTCTTGTGAAGCTCATAGTTCAGAGGCACAGGCTTACCAAAAGACTGAGACCTAACTATAGAACTATATAATGCTTCATCTTCACCATACTTTACCACCACATTAATAAAGACCTACTCACAGCAGTTCCTATTACCCAGTACATTATCTCTGGCTGTCAAAAAAGGATTACAAGACATACTAAAAGCCAAAAGAAAAACAACTACTACTGACAACAATAACACAAAAACACACAGAGCTTCAAGGGACAGAACAAGCATCAGAAGCAGCTTCAGAGATGTCAGGAATATTGCAATCATCAAATTGGAAAATTAAAAAAGCTTTGATTAATATGATGAGAGTTCTAATGAATCAAGTACACAGCATTCAAGAATAGATGGGCAATGTAAGCAGAGAGATGTTATAAAAATTCTAAGAACCAAAAAGAGATGTTAGAGAAAATAAATGCTGCAACGGAAATGAAGACTACCATTGATGGTCTTGCTAGTAGACTGGACGCAACTGAGGAAGACTTTCTGAGCTTGAGGATATCTCAATAGAAACTGTCAAACATGAAAAACAAAAACAAAAATGATTGAAATAACAACAATAACAAAATGCTCAATTAAAATAAGAGTGAAAGACAAAAATAGGAACAAAGAAAAAGAGCAACAAATGAAAAACAGTAGCAAATATAGTAGATATTAATCAAACTATATCAATAATCATTTTGAACAGTAATGGTTAAGGAATAAAAGAAATTCTCAAAGTACATCAAAAAAGAAAACACAACAATATGTTATATACAAGAAACCTATTTTAAATAAAGGCACATATATATTAAAAGTAGATTGATAGAGAAAGATATACTCTGCTAACACTAATTCAAAAACTTGGAGTGGCTATATTAATTTCAGAAAAATTAATACTAAAATCAAAATTTTAGAATAAGGAAAACAAAGTTATCAGGGATACAGAGGGACACAAAATGATAATAAAAGGGTCAAGAACAACAGAAATAATAAAAAATAGTACAGAAATCAATGAAATTGAAAATGGAAAATCAATAAAGGAAAACCAACAAAACCAAAATCTGGTTCTTTGAAACGATAAATAAAATTAAGAAGTCTCTATCCAAGCTAACTAAAAAAACAGAGAGAGAGAACACAAATTACTAATTATTAGAAATAAAAGGTAGAATATCCTGAAAGATTCCATGGACATTGAAAAGATAATAAATGAATAACATGAACAGCTTTATGCTCACAAATTTGGTAACTTAAATGAAATGGAACAATTTCTAGAAAGACCCAACCTGCCAAAACTTACACAAAAAGCAATAGTTTAAATAGGACTATATATGTATTAAAGTAATTGAATCAATCCTTAACAATCTACTAGACAAAAAGCACCAAGCCTTGATGTGTTCATCAATAAATTCTATACCGAATATTAAGGAATAAATTTCACTAATTATCTACAATCTCTTTCAGAAGATAGAAGAAGAGGGAATGTTTCCTAACTCATTCTATAAAGCCAGCATTCCCCTAATAACAAAACCAGATAAAACATGAGAAAAGAAAACTACAAACCAAAAGATTATTGATTTTTTATCAGTAACCATGGAAAATAGTTACCAGTAAGAGAATTAGATCTAAAGGAAGAATGAAGAACACAGAACAAGGCAAGCAAGTCGATGTAAATGACAGTTTTTTGTCCTAGTAAACTATTTAAAAGGTGATTGTTTAAAGCAAAAAGAACAATATTGGTAAGACAGATTTTGTAAGAGATAGAGAAGGAAAATATTTAACTTCAATATATCAAAAATGAAGTGTAATGGATAAATAGAAGTATACTATTAAAGTGGGAAGTGTGCAGTAATAAGTGGAAATCATACAGTGTCAAGTGTAAAGTGTGAAATGTGAAGTGGTAAATAACATTTACTCTGAATGGCCTTCGATAAGTTAGGAATGCAAACTGTGAGCCCTAAGGCAAATAATAAAATGAGGAAACACCAAAACAAGTACAGAAAATGAAATAAAAAACAACAAATTGATTACCCCAAAGAAGTCAAGAAGGGGCAACAAAATAAGAAGAAATTTGAAGGGACAAGTCAAAAACAAGTACCAACATGGCAACTTAAGCACAGCAATGTTGATAGTTACATTAAATGTAAATGGACTAAGAATAAATAAAATGAAAAAAGTCAGATGGAATAAAAGAGCAAGACTGAACTATATGCTGTTAAAATATAATGGCATAGAAACATTAAGAAAAAGAATTGGCATGGTGTTTCTATTAATACCAGCAGTAAGTTGTAAAATGAAGATTAGCACAAGAGATAAAAAGGACATTTTATAATGATAAATAAATTAATTCAAAATAGGAATACACCCCATTACAATTATCAAGTAAATTTCACAGGCTTCATGAGAGAACTAGATACATCTACAAACATAGGTGAAGATTTTAGCACCCTTCTCTCAGTATTTAATGAAAAAGTAGACAGAAAATCAGTAAAGATGTAAAATATTTGAACAACGCTCTCAACAATGTGACTATTTATAAAAGATTAAACTTGCTGGGCACGGTGGCTCACGCCTATAATCCCAGGACTTTGGGAGGCCAAGACATGCGGATCACCTGATGTCAGGAGTTCGACACACCAGCTGAATTAATATGGTAAAACCCTGTCTCTACTAAAAATACAATAATTAGCCAGGCGTGGTGGTGGGAGCCTGTAATCCCAGCTACTTGGGAAGCTGAGGCAGGAGAATCACTGGAACCTGTGAGGCAGAGGTTTCAGTGAACCGAGATCACGCCACTGTACTCCAGCCTGGGCAGCACAGCGAGACTCCATCTCAAAAAAGAAAAAAAAAAAAGAAAAGAAAGATTAAACATGAAAACTAAAATATTTTAATCTTATAGGGAATGTTCATTGAGATAAGCCATATGCTGGACCATAAAATAAACATAAATATAAAAAGAGCATGCATTATGACTTAGTGCAATTGACCTCAATAACCCGAGGTTCATTCAATATTCTAAAATCACTCAATGCAATTAACTGCCCTAACAGAACTATTACATTGAAATAATCATCTCCAATTCAACACCCATTCATGATATAAACTTTAAGCAAACTAGAAACAGAAACTTATTTAACTTGATAAACAGCATTTAAAGAAATAACTACAGGTAATACACTCAATAATGAAGAATTGAATGCCTTCATTATTGTCACCATTTTTATTAAATATTTTACCATTTTTATTAAATGTTTTACTGGAAATGTAATAAAATAAGAAAAAGAAGTAAAGAAACATTTTTAGGACAGGAAGATGTACATCAGTCTCTAATCATATATTACATGATTAACGCTGTAGAAAATTCTGAGGAATACAACAAACTTCTAAAATGTATAAACGAATTTGTTAATATCTCTTATGAAGTTCACAATAGCTAACACAATTTTGAAAAAGAAAGAAAGGGAAGTTAAGCTGTGACTGTAAGGCCATCAAGACAGTCTTATACGGGTGTAAAGCTGAATCAGTGGGAAAAAATAAGGAATCTAAGAATAAATCCACACCTATAGGGTCAATTGATTTTTGACAAAGGTGCTAACAAATTTTAATCGTGAAAGTATAGTTTTTTAAATAAATCGTGCTGTCAAAGTGATATTTGTATGAAAAACAAACTTGGATCCCTGTCTCGCATTCTACACAAAACTTAACTTTAAAAGTAACATACACCTAAATATAAAAGTTAAAATTAGACATCTTTTGAAGAGAATATAAGAGAAAATCTTTGGAACTTGTGTTAGGCAAAGATTTTTTTAAAGATGAAACAGAAAGCATTAACTCTTTTTAAAAAGGATACATTGAATTCCATTAAAGGTAAAAATTTCTGCCCCTCAAATGACATCCTTGAGGAAAGAAAAAAAAATAAAAGCAAGCCATAGACTGGGACAAAATATTTTCCATCTATAATGCATGATGTATATACATATGTGGACATATATTTGTATACAAGTGATTAAAAACTGGTACACAAATATATAAAGTACCTGTATTAGTCAAGGTTCTCTAGAGAGACAGAACTAATGGAATATGTGTGTGTGTGTATATATATATACACACACATATATAATATATATATAAAATATACAATGGAATATTATATAGATATAAAATATATATACAGGGAGTTTATTAAGTATTAACTCACACAATCACAAGATCCCGCAATAGGCCATCTGCAGGCTGAGGAGCAAGGAGAGCCAGTCTGAGTTCCAAAACTGAAGAACTTGGAGTCCAGTGCTTGAGGGTAGGAAGCATCCAGCACAGGAGAAAGATGTAGGCTGGGAGGCTAAGTCAGTCTCTCTTTTCTGCCTGCTTATATTCTGGCCGGGCTGAGAGGTGATTAGGTTGTGCCCACCCAGATTAAGGATGGGTCTGCCTTTTCCAGCCCACTGACTCAAATGTTACTCTCTTTTGACAACACCCTCCCAGATACACCCAGGATCAATACTTTGTATCTTTCAATCCAATCAAGTTGACACTCAGTATTAACCATCACAATACTTTACTATTTAATAATATGAATATAGATAACACAAAAAATGCACAAAATATTTGAAAGATACTTCACAAAAAAATGTAAAATGGACATTAATTCCCTGAAAAGAAGCACAACATAGTGAATAACTATGAAATACAAATTAAACCCACTATAAGGTAATGTCTCATACTCACTAGAATGCTTAGAATTAAAAATACTAGCAATACCAAGTGTTGTTAAAGACGTAAAACAACCAAAACTCATACATTGCTGATGAGGGTGAAAAATTCCCCAATCACTTCCAAAAATAATATGGCATTTTTTGGTAACATTAGCTATACTTTTCCCATATAACTTATCAATACTATGCCTCGGTACTTACTCAAGAGAAATGAAAACTTATATCCACATTAAGACCTCTACAGAATCATCCACAGCAATTTTAATCATAATAATTTAGAACTAGAAACAACCCGAAGGCTAATTCAATGGAAATGAAAAATTTCAAGTAAATGGAAAAACAAATTGTGGAAAAGTAATACAATAGAATACAATTAGCAATAACAAGTATCAAACAACTGATACATGTGAGAACACAGATATATCTCAAAAATTTATGCTGACTGAAATAACACAGACACAAAATATATACGGTGTATGATTCAATTTAAACAAAAATATAGGACAGATGAAACGAATAGAGACCAAATAAATAATAAACAGTTGCCCTGAATAGGGGTGAGGTTTTACTGCTGAGGGGTATTTGGAAACTTTCTTAGTTGATCCACACATTCTTATCATGGTTATGACAACAGATGCACAAGTAACTACATTTCTCAAAACTTTTCAAACAGTATACTTCACATGTGTTTATTTTATGTAATGTAAATTATACTTCAGTAAAGTTGATTAAAATATTCCCCATCGTAAACGAATAAAGTAATAGCACTGACAAACATGGGTTAAAAAGAAAACGATGATTAAAATAAGGGCTTAAAAGCAGAGTGATCAAGAGTGTTGAAGATGTAGTCTGGTTGGGGTAAGGAGAGTGAAGGTGGCAATATTCCTCACTGAGAGTTCAATAAGAAGATTAAATTTGAGAAAAAATCTGAAAGAGGTTGGAAAGTCACTGAGTAGATATCTGGGAGGGGTTGGGAGTAGGAATAGTTGCGCAGAGGAAAAACTGGAACCGAGTCTGCTATTAAACATGCCTGATGCATTTAGCAAATACAAAGGAGGCTACTGTGAAGTGTGGCATGGTAAACAAGGTGGCAAGGTAAACAAGCAGTGAGAGAGGTTTGCAGAGTTTGGTGGGGGGCAGGACCTTATTAAGTACTTTAGGTTTTACTACAGTTTAATACAGAAACTTTGCAAGAGTTAGAGAAGAGTCACATGAGTTGTTTAAATTTTACAATAATCTGGTTGCTGGCTTGAGATTAAATTGCACAAATCAAATGTAGCAGCAGAGAGATCTGTTATGAGGCCATTTCAGTATCCTTGGGAGAGCTGAAAATGGCTAAGATCATAGTGGTACCAGTTGAGGTGTCTGGAAATAGTTGGATTCTGGATCTATTTTGAAAGTAGTGGTAGAATTACTTGATTTATTAGATATAGGATGTAGGAAAAGGAGAGGAGTCAAAATGACTCCCAGGTATTTTGACTTAAGCAACTAGAAAGATAGATTTGACATCAGCTTAGATGAGAAAAACGGAGTCTAGAGCGAACTGTGGATAGACGACCAGGATTCCTAGGTTGAACATGCTGAATTTGTAATGTCTAATTGCCACCTAGCTCCCAAATTAGAAACTGAAGCACAGTCCTTGGTGCCTTTCCATATTAAATCATTCTCCAAGTCCCACTATTTTTTCCCATTAATAGCAGAGGGGAAGTTTCCATTTTGATCTGTTTGATTATAAAATTCCTGTTCTTTCCACATTAACTTGCAAGTGGAAAACAGACTACCAATTTTGGTATAACTTTTAAAGGACATTTAATCCAACTTTCTACTCAATGCTTGAAGTGTGAACATTCTAAAATTTTGAATGTTACTTTTTTCTAAATTCAATTACTTCCAGTACAGAAAATTAATTTTGCTTTAGGAAGCTCATTCCAACTTTGTTTTCTGTTGACTATTTGGGAAAAGAAAAAAAAAAAAAAAAAAGCCAAACCTAATATATTAGCGTTTTAGGCAAACTGATTACCTCGAAGTTCTTAGAATATTTAAAAATTGGCAAAGCCATTTGAATACAACAACTTGTCAAATAAAGGGTAATAATTACAAAGATTTATGAACAAACTATGTAAGGTCATGTGCCTGAGGTTAAACTGACGGTCTGAAATATACCTGGGCAGAGAAACTAATGACTAAAGAGAAAGTTTCAAGAGGTTCTCAACTTGGTCAAAAAAATAAAAGACTATGTATAAAGCTCAGCTTTCATTCGATCCTGGGGTCCTGACTTTCTCCAACTCTAGAACCTATTTACCACTGTTTGTCACATCTCCTTCAGTGTCATCTATCCAACCACAGAAACCTCTGTTTAAACAGTGTATTACCTCAAACACCTCTGTGTTTCCCCTCACTCTTTAAGAGATGGGTTTATTCCTCAACACTAATACAATGCTGGGAAAACTCTTGGCTGCTAAGTCCCTTAGTATTATTGCAACTCCAATCAATATGTCTTTGGGTACCTATGTGTGTATATGTACATATATACACAGTGTATCTGATATATCAGTGACACAACTACAAAGAGTCCAATATAGGAAAATGATATCTCAATATATTCACATATATAAGGTGTTAGCTATTTTATAAACCATAGAGGCTTTGCTCACATGGTTACCCGGACACAATCAAAATCCCTTGGAATATATTCTGCTGTCTACCCTACAATTCACAACCATTATTAATGTCTCTTTGTATCACACACAACCTTCTCTTTGGCTCTGTTCTCACCCACTGTGTCTTGGGAAACTTCTCACGGCACGCATTTGTGAGTCAAACACTTCCTGTTTTGTCCACTTCGCTAAGCCCAAAGGGAAGCACCCAAATTAGCCAAGCAACTCTTTTTCCACCAACGCTGACAAAGGTGTCTGCCACTGAGAGACAGCTCAGCCACCCAGGTGGGAAATATTACTGCAGACCAGACAGCTGCTCTCAATGCCAGAACAAACAGGTGCGGATTTTATTGATGCAACAGAAGTGAAATAAATAAAGCAAAATAGAGTTTCACTCATAATACAAATTTCCCAGAGTAAAAAGCAGGAAAGGGAATTTGCAAAGTAAATAACAAAGCACCCTCTTCTGATCCAGCTCAAAGTCACGGCTCCTGCTGCCCACCATATTCCATGGTCTGAGAGCTTTTGTATCAACTATCTCATAATAATTGTCTCATAATGGAGACATGAGATTCTCCCCAAATAATACAAAGATGCTTACATAGAAAGAGGTACAAGTTTGTTAAGTTTGTTCACTATGGTGGAAAACAGAGATGATGTTGTAAATTTTTTTAAATGGCCATAGCATTTGACAGCATATTTTATCAAGTGATGGAGTATTCATCTTCACCTCTTAAATCTGGATTTGACCTTGTGAATTGCTTTGGCTAATGGGATATTAGCAAACATGATGCCAGCAGAAGCTTGAAAAGTGCTTGTGCATTGAGACTTGCTGTTGTGTGTGAAAATGCTTGAGTTAGTCTGCTGGAGACATATATGTTATTCACCCTAGCCAAAAGCCAAATATGAATAAGGTCATCCAGGATAAGTCAATACTTGCATGATTCACAAGCCAACTGTAATCACATGAATGAACCCAGGCAAGACAAATAGAGCTGCTCAACTGAGATGAGTCCAAATTGCTTACTCATTGAGTCAGGAACTAATAAATTGCATTTGATGTGTTTGTTACACACCAGCATTTGACTGATACAGATGGCATAGCCAGCTTAAAGCTGCAAAGGGATCAAAGTCAGAAGCACCATTTACTGCTGAGTTCTGAGTCATACTTCTCAGCAGTATCATATTTTTTTTGGCAGAACAGTGACATGATTCCTCATGGCATTGAGTCCTATTCTAACAACTCAAGTTGTCTGAAAACAAAATAAATCTTTAACTTTACCTGACATCATGTACCATACCAAGGAAAATTTACATTGCATTTTTTCTCCTTTCAATGTATATTAGCATCAACTGCATATAGCCCCAGATCTGATATCAAAATAGGCATTTGAATCTGTGTTCTACTGTACAAGGCTTAAAGATCTATATGTTATTCATGCTGCATGCCTAGAGCCCACTATATTTATTTTTTAATTTTATTTATTTACATATTTTTTAGATGAAGTCTTGCTCTGTTGCCCAGGCTAGAGTGCAGTGGCATAATCTCGGCTCACTGCAACCTCCGCCTCCTGGGTTCAAGTGATTCTCCTGCCTCAGTCTCCCAAGTAGCCAGGATTACAGGCACCCACCACCACACCTGGCTAAATTTTTTTTTGTATTTTTGGTAGAGATGAGGTTTCACCATGTTGGCCAGGCTAGTTTCGAACTCCTGACCTCATGTGATCCACCTGCCTCAGCCTCCCAAAGTGCTGGGATTACAGGCATGAGCCACTGCGCCCAGCCCACTACATTTAATTATAACTCAAAACAATTGCATATTCTTGCCAAATAACTCATTTTAAATTAGGATAAGAAATCTACCAAATGTGGGAAAAACATGTATAAAATAGAAACTTCCAGACAGAATGAAAGAAAAGTAGTAGTTATAACTGAGCCAGGTGCGGTAGAACAGTGCACCTCAACTTCTAATGTTCACAAACGACCTGTCTTGTTAAAATGCAGATTTTGATTTGGTGTATCTGGGATCTAGTCTGATAGTTTGCATTTCAAACAGCTATCAGGTCATGCATAGCTGCTACTCCACAGATCATACTTTGAATAGCAAGACACTACAATTTCTCCCTGTTTTTGAATAGCGAACATAATTCTGACAAAAATTGTAATGTAACACCAGACCATTCATTATTGAAGATCAACATTTTTTTATTGAAAAAAAATATGTGGAAGTGCATAAACCTCCAAATATGAGACTCAATAAAAGCTACTGACTTCTTTATTTCATAAGTGACTTCAGAATAAGTGTTTTCTTATCTCAGGGATGACTCCTCCTAAAATCCAACTTTCTATGCTGTCTTTCTGGAAATGTTGATAACTTGATAAAATGATATTTGTATAATATTACCATCAGAGGGTTGAGCTGGAAGCAGAAAAAAATGTGTAGCCATGCTGTTCTTGTTTTTGTAATTGTTTTCCTTATCTTATTTTTACTTTAATTTTACCTTAAGAATATTTTTCCCTTAAGACTTACCAGATGAAGGTTGGTAATTTTTGAGAAAAAGTATTTCTAGTGCTTGAACATAAAGTTTACCTGCAAGTCTACTTCCTCTAGAAGCACTAATGCCAAAGCTGACATCACATACTATACAAAGTTATATCAATTTGAAACTCCAAATTTATAGGTTTTTTCCTACTTAGCTAACGTCTGCTTATTTTAGGATGAATAATTGTTGCATTTAAACTATCAATTTTTTATATTCTTTTTAGTACCTTATTAAGAGGTTATTAAAACAGTTGATTTCTAGTGGTCTTCCAATTTTTCTTGGGGACTTTCTAAGTAAGCCCAACAATTTGCTGGAAATCTTAATTACTATAAAAATTCTCCCTTACACACTAGGAAGTGCCATAGAGAGGAAGATTCATGCATAGGCATTAAATATCCAAACACGGGCACTGCATATCTGCTCTCAAATGCCAGACTTTCTACTTCCTACCTATAAGACCATGAAGAACTTAGCTTAGCCTTTCTTAAACTTAAGTTTTGTCTTTGTAGAAGTGGGATAATAACATATTTCTCAAAGCACTTGGTACATAATCATTCATTTTAAAAGAAAATATAGTTTTCAACTTTTCAACATTATGTCATCTGGTGCAAGAGAGAATAAGTCAACTTCCTTTTTGTAGGACAGCATTTCCAATGTTTATTTATTCATTAAATTATTCAAAAATATCTGCAGAATGCCTAGTTCTAGGCAATGTACCATGTACAGATGCTAAATATATGAATAGGCATAGTTTTATTTGCCTGTATGTAGTCCAGTGGGGGTATAGATGTATAAAGAAAAAAATTGCTATGGTGTGAAAAATAAAATAAAAGTATGCATCAGTATTATCAGAGAACAGAAGACATAACTCCAGACAGAGGTAAAATAAGAAATTCTAAGCAGAGAAGATGGAGATGCTATATTATTTTTTCTTTTCCAGACACTGCACTCTGCATCTTGCAAGCATGATCTCATTTAACTTCCAAATAATGTGGTAAGAAATATTTCATTATCCTTAATTTACAGATGAGGAACCTGAGGTTTCATAAATAAGTGAATATTGGCATATAAGTAGTAGAGCAAGGATTTGAAACCAGACCTTTTAACTCCAGAGCTCAAATGCTAATATAGTCCAACATGCTTTATTGTAAGTACAAGGAACAGAGCAAAATCCTCTAAGCTATGTGTAGAGAACTATATGTAGTTTGATATTTCTGGAATATAAATGTGAGGCAGAGGATAGTGAAAATTGAATCCAAAGTATTAGGCAGTGATGAAAGGCACTATTTTTCACATTAAGAAACTTAAAATTTGTCATTGAGGCAATAAGGACCCCTTGAAGGTGACCTCCAAGAGGAAGATGAGGACAGATATTAGTTTGATTCCTTTGACAGTCAGGGGGATAATGGCTTTGAGAGACAAACAAACAAACAAACAAACAAACAAACAAAACTTGTGATATCTGTTTAGTAACTTCAGCAGTATTCAGTGACAGTGATTAAGAGAAAAGTTACAGGGAGCAGAGAAGGAAGGAGGAAAATTATATGGGAAATGTTTAGGATATAAAATTGGGGATTTTTAATGTTTAGATGGGGAAATGTGTAAAATGGAGGAGAAAGATGACAAATGTCATCCTGTTTTCTAACCTCATTGATTAGGTAAATGTCAATGCCATCAATATGATACAGAAAGAAAGGAGGCAGGAAATTGCAGTTTTGGATATGCTGAGCTTGAAGAGGAAAGAAGCTGTCCAGCATGCATTAACCAGGTTTAGTTACCATGCCTCTCCATACCTTCTTACAACTGTAGTCTTCCTCAGTGTAAAGGCACAGCCATCACTATCTGCTTTCCTAAAGCATATCAACCACATGCTAAAATGCTGATGAGAACATCGCCAGGGAATAGCATCAGACTTACAGAAGTGCAATTTTAGTAATGCATGCTCTTTCTGTCAACATCTGCACATTTTCCATTTCCCTGTTTTCTTCACTACATCTCTTCTCCTTAATTATTTCAGAGATTACTGACAATGTTTCTCCATGTCTTCTGCTAGTTCTTACAAGCCCTTGGTCCCAGAATAGTTAACTTATGAACTTGATATTTTCTAATACCCCCCATATTGAGCCTCATTTTCTCCTTAGTGAAATATTCTCTTTTTATGTGTTTAAAGATCATTGTCAATGATTAAGAACTGATTCATTTTACTTTCTTTTTCTCATTTTTAAGCACTATGTCATCTTCCCACAGGCAATACTTCCATCCTACGTTTCTTCACTGTCTCAGTTGAAACGTGATTGCAAAACATCTTCTTGTTTGCATCATGCTAAGAAAATATCAAATTCTTCTAGCTTTTGCTTTCTTGACATTGTTTAAGCCATTCCCATATTTTTAATTGTATTTAACGCTTTCCAAGCTTAGATTATATTTTAATCTATTCAATTAGAAACATTCCTTTGCTTTAGACAGATCAATTTTGTCAAATCTCTAAATACTCTTGAACTAAATTACTTTTTTAAGACTGCCCTCCCCAGAACATATTCTTTTAATCATTTATATTTTATAATATATTTTCATAAGGATGAGATCTTCTAGTAATGTTCATTATTTTCTGCCTTGCTGTATGAATCTTCAATATATCATGACCTTCCTACTAAGAGCTGTCTATCATCAATATTCTTAATCATTTTCTCCTTGATTATCAGAATTACCTCAAGTGGCTCTTTCAATGATTTTTTTTTCAAGATAAGTATTTATCAAACCCTATAATTTTAGTTGAATGTTACGTTCAGCACATGCTAAAGTTTGCCATTCCTATTACCTCTCACTTCTGCGATGATGCCTTTGAAATCCTTATTAGAAAAGCTCTGAACATACCACCACATGATCAGGCAGACTATAAATCCCTTAACAAGGTCACCTTCATGTCTTTCTTTTCACCCTGACTCTGTGTGTGTGTGTGTGTGTGTGTGTGTGTGTGTGGTGCCATATTACCCTTAGGTGCTCAGATTTCCAATAAAAGGTATGACACTAATACATACTTGAATTGCTGACCATGATCTCTCCCATATTTTACATCTTTTCTCATCTTTTCTTTCTTTCTTTCTTTCTTTCTTTCTTTTTTTTTTTTTTTTTTTTTTTTTTTTTGAGACAGAGTCTTACTCTGTCACCCAGGCTGGAGTGCAGTGGTGCAATCTGGGCTCACTGCAACCTCTGCCTCCCGTGTTCAAGCAATTCTCCTGCCTCAGCCTCCCAAGTAGCTGGGATTACAGGTGCCCACCACCACACTGGGCTAATTTTTGTATTTTTAGTAGACATGGGGTTTGGCCAGGCTGGTTTTGAACTCCTGACTCAGGTGATCCACCCTCCCCAGCCTCCCAAAGTGCTGGGATTACAGTTGTGAGCCACCATGCCAGCCCCCCTCCCCCATTTTACTTCTTTAAGAATATTTTATTTTCTATGATTATCTGACTTTCTGAACCACTCTAGAAAACTCTCCATTTGAAGAAAAACAACCTACCATGCATTGATTTGAAATTATCCATAATTGTCGAGACCATTCATGTGAACTTGTATAATTCTTCCCTGTCACTGGCTTCATTGATCTTTTTTTTCCCGTAAATTTTCTTCTTCTCTCCACTCTGAACATGTTATCTGATCTGCAAGCTGTCACACTGATAGGATGTTCTTGAACATGTCTTACTCAATACATGTCCTTCTCATACCAGGGTTGTGCACATAGTTCATACAGCCTTGTATTTTAGTTGTTTTATCTTGCCTTTCCAGCAAAGTCTAAATTCTGAAGGGATAGACATCTGATTTTAATTTGAAAACCCTTAACAACACCCAGCACATATTCCATGTATTTAAAAAAAATAAACAGAATGAAAAATAAATCTGTAACAACAGCCCTAACATTTCCTACCAAACTATGAAATCAATTGTATAAGAAGTAAAAAATTAAGAGTTTGTTTCATGACAGTCACTCCCTAATTTATGTGCACTAATTCCAGATAAGTCAGAATAATTGATTAAAATATCTAAATTAAACTCTAATACTGTTCTTTAAAGCACAATATTAAAGGAAAAATTTAAATGTTTCCTGTATTGAACATCGACACAAATTCAGATAAATGCAATCATGTTAACATTTTCAACATATCAGTAGTGATATGGAAAACGGCATGAATCACGTTAGTCAATAATTATAAATAGGAAACCGATTCCTTAAAATGTACTCTTTCAATTTTCTATTTGCATAATTAAAACTATGCAAGAAGCTCATTTGCACAATTTGTTTTCCCATGGTATGTAGTTACCATGACAATGGTTATTGTTTGAGGATGATCAGGATATTAATATGAGTATTATTCAGTGCAGAATTATCAGAGAATGATCCTACTCAATAATAAGTCAGTGTATCTGAAAAAAAAGAGAATGTAACCATTCTGAGCTTCTATTAAATGAGATTTTAAAAATTACCTTTTAGGAAAGCTGGAACTTGTTTTTCAAAAAGCACAGTATTACTAATTTATTCAAATGTCACAACACACCAGCTTAGATCAGGTGATGCACAGGCTCTGTTCCCTATAGAAGGACAATGTCTTCTGCTCATAATTACCTGCTGTGACAGTGTCACAAAAAGAACACTTCAACAGAAACTGCATCACCAAAAAAAAAAATTCACATTTAGAAAATTATGATTATAGGATTAGGAATGTTTTATTTGTTCTTAAATAACTCAATTTGATAGAATGAAGTATATAATATGTAGGCAGGGAACAGGTTTTAAAACAACAAAAACAACCACCTGGGGATTTCTGAGCTTTAGTCTAATATGATACTTCTTTGAAATTTTGAGCATGTTATAAATAGACTTAACTTGAGATTCTTCCCTGTAAATTTAGGAAAATAATTTTTAACCTATCCCATGGTTGCTTGTGCTACACCTAATGTATGCTTAAAATTGTAAATGACTACAACATCTCTCATATAATTGTTTTGATATTTTTCTCTTATCAAGAAGCAAGGCTGCCCTATATGGTTATACAAGATATCCACTTAAAGTTACACATCAAAGTTCACACATAGAAAACTCTGTTGACAGTCCTACAACTTGATAACCTCTGTCCCACTGAGGTTTGTTACCAATTATATAATAGATTTTCACTCATCAGGATCTAAAACTTGTTCTAAATGATAAAGAATGTTGAATTTTAACTGATTTCCTCTTTTAAGTGCTTAAAGTTTGCAGAAGACATGTTTCTACTTATTCTTGAGTGGCCCAGATTCTTTCTATATTTCAAGACAGCTCTCTAGTTATTAGTTTAATTTCCATCAAAGTTCTCAAATAGAATTACTTATACTTATTGAATATAAGTAATTTGAAGTAAAAGAAGAAAAAAATTGAACCATTACTTTCAGATTACAAATACATATTATTCTCAAAGCAGAATGCAAGTGTTAAATAACTTTCAACATAAAATATAATTTCCAAAAAATGATCAGTTTAGATGGGTTTCTTTGCTCTCTGCCCTACCCTACACCATTCCAAATGGACTCACTGTTCCTTATAGTTAGGGATACTTCACTTGTAAAGGCAGGTAATTTGTCCCACCTGCAACTCCTAAGAATTGAATCATTTTGCTATGATTTCCATAACATCCATCTTAAAGAAAACTAAAGCAATAGTTAAAAAATAACTTTCTTTTTTGAAAACAAGATAGTAGTTTTGGTTCAACATAGAAGCATTTTTTTTTTCAAAATGGTAGTATTCAGATCTAGCAAAGTTTGCATAAGGAAGATCAGCCTATGTAGTTCCAAAAGAAATAAAGCTTTCCCATTGTCAGAAAGTAATTGAAACGTGAGTATCAAAAGTCTTTATAATATTTGTGTTTTTGTCTATTAATTCTACATGTAAGACTCTGTCTCATATTTAAGAACTCCACTATTAAGAATCTCCCTTATATCTCTCTTAGGGAAATAATTCTGAAATACAAAGAAAGATTTGTACACAAAGACATTTTATCATCATCAATGTGTTTAAAAGACCTGAAGGTCCTACATTATTTTAATAATAAAATTATATCAAGTTCATGTATCCAGATACTTTCCATGTGGCAGAAAATCCAACTCAAACTTCTATAAGCCAATAAAAAACACATGTATCATCAGTAAGATGGGAAATATATTGGCTTACATAGTTGAAATCATCAGGGATATATCAGGAAGAATGTAAGTATTGGGGAGCACAAAAAATCTATTGGTTCAGTTTCCTTCCAGTTGCCTGGTTCCTTGAAGTGTCAATGTGGCTGCCAGTAGCACTGCGACTACCATTCAAGTCCAGCATATAGAATAAAAGGGTCTCTTGTAGATTTTGCATAGGTTCTGAAAAGTACTGTGATTATAACTTGCGACAGTGCAGCATTGCTAAAGCAATCATTGTGGCTAGTAATATATAATTACCCTAACTGGCCAAGCTTCAGTCAAGTGCCTATCCTTGAATGAATTATCATAACAAGAGGGATTCTATGGTTATTTTTCTTTACAAAGCTGTGTGACTGCCTTATTCTGTTTTCTGATGTTTATAACAGAATATCTGAAACTGGGTAGTTTATAAAGAAAAGGAATTTATTTTTTATAGTTATAGACCCTGAGAAGTCCAAGGCCAAGGGGCCATATCTGGTGAGAACCTCCTTGCTGGTGAGGACTCTCTGAAGAGTCCCAAGGTAGCACACAGCATGACTGTGTGTGCTGGCTTAAGTCTCTCTTCCTCTTCTTATAGATTCACCAGCCCCATTCTCATGAAAACCCATTGATCCATCAATCCGTGAATAGATTAATTCATTCCTGAGCACAGTGCCCTCATGACCCAATCACCTTTTAAAGGCTCTACCTGTTAAGACAACCACATTGGGGATTGAATTGCAACATGAGTTTTGGAGAAGACAAATATTTAAACCATACCAATGACTTTGGGAAAGTGTGCTAAGTTTTGGGGAACTAGTTTCTCACACATGAACAGGAGATTTGGGCTAGATCATTTTGGAAAGCCTTTTAACCATTACTATGTATCATACTACAGTGTTGACTATGGACTGATCTGTGATATAAAAGCATTTTCTGGGCAGGAACAAATATTTCAGGATGAACTGATGAATATGGGTCATGTGGTCTGTTACCCGGCATGTCTTAAAGTTGCTTAAAGGAGTTGTGCCCAAGTGGGGGACAAAAACCAAAACCAAGGTGTTTTTAAAAGGTATTTTAAAATATTGATTTAATTAGATTGAACCACAACATTTTTGGTGAAAACATAATTGGAAAATTTATCAAAGCCTAGAGTAAATCCAAGCTATGGATTTTTCCATATGCTTATAAGGGTATACCAAAAACAAAATACAGTATCATCTTTGAATGGTATTCTTTACGTTTGTGTAAAATAGCACAACAGTTTGCAACTCATCTATCTTTTTACAAGGATGTTATGTTATATTCTTATATTAATTCATGTTTCCACACTTTGCTATGTAGTTGGTAAGTTAAGTAATCAGAAGACAGCCAGTCTAAGTGATATCTCTGTCTCTCCTAATCAGGTTTTGTCTCCTGAAAGGGAAAAATTAAAGTTAAGATACACTGTTAGGAGCTTATTCTTTGGACTCACAAGTATGAACGAGTTCTTGTGCTCTTGTGAAAGCCTTATTCCAACACATTTTTAAAAATACGTTTCTCCTCATGTTAATAATTGCTTGCTCCCCTATTGTCAACATACAATAGATAATCATAAACTTTCAGGAAGTGAGGGTACAAGGGTAGGGTGGGAGACACTGGAGCAAATGATAAGGAAAACTGAAGATTTCATCTTCTCCATCCTGAAATTCATTTGCTAGTCCAATTTTTTGGTGCACAGTGTACTGTGTGTGATGTGGTACAGTTGGCATCTTTATCCCCTTTTTTAAGATTATATGATGTTTTATATAGTTATGTATCATGATTTACCAAAAGTGGAGTCAGAGATATAAAAAGAAAATGTCTCAAGTAAAAAATTACAGCCAGTATCAAATCTAGGGGGACCCTATTTTTAGGAATAAGGGTTTCTTCACAAGCTTTTGGATGACAAATGACTCATCATACGTATACTACATATTCTGCAAATCTTTCTAGCAACTCTATTGGATAATTAGAAACCCTTATTAAAAAGTCACCATAGTTTATAAAATATTTAAAATAATTATATATGATTATGAAATTACTTTATAAAGCACAGAGCAAAATTATAAAGTTCCTGCATGAGTCATTCAATCCTAGGCCCATTTTTATTCCTTTTTTTTTTCTTTTTTAGGCAAATGATTCTTATTCGCTGATTACAAGTTTTGATTAAGTTAGATGAATACAGAATGTCTGCTTAATCTATTGGCTTTGCCAAATATTGATATTTTGTTCTGGCATAGAAACAAGACTAGACACAAAAGCATAGATTTAAATTCACTGCTCAGAAACAATGTGACTAGTAGAGAAATATATCACTTAGGAGATGATTCTGGTGTAATATCTATAGGCAAATTTGAACTTCTAGAGAGTTGTATCCCTTTGTCCCTGCATTTAATGAGATTTCAGTCAATGTATCTATTATGTAATGCAGCTAGCTTCATACCAAATTGTTAAAATTTGCTTACCCAAATGAAGTGGGCCCCTTCTTTAAGCCATCAGGTAGGCTAGGCATTGATTCCAATGGTGTTTTTCTTAGAATGTCATTGGGAAGACAAGAGTGAGGAAGGAGCAACAGAGGAAACAGAAGTAGGAAAAAAGGAGAATGGTAGAGAGAAGAGAAAAAGAGACAACAATATAAATATTGTTACTCTTTGTTTAAGAACATGCTATATGCCTGTCACTACCTGGGATTACAACACTAAAGTAAATATTATTAACCTTGTTTTATAGATGAGGAAACTGATCAAGGGGGTTAAGTAACATTCCTAAAGTCTATGTATTGGTTATCTAGTTGCTGTGTGACAAGTTTATCCCCAAAACTAGTGGCTTAAAACAACAACCACTTTATTTGCTCATAATTCTCCAGGTTAGCAATTTTGGATGGGCCCAGCGGGGCAGGTCTTCCATTTGTCTTAATGGGGGTCACTCATGTGGTTGCACGTATTAGTTGGCTTGTCTGGACTAAATGATCTAAGATAGCCTCATTCTCATGTTTAATTGTTAGAAAGAGCTAGAGGCCAGGCAACATGTCTTTAGCAGTCTTCATGCTAAAACTTCTTTACATAGTGGCCACATTCCAAGAGAACAAGCTTCCATGTGGAAACATTTTTTAAGACTCTGCTTGTGGTATGTTTTCTGATGTCCTATTGGCCAAAGAAAGTCATAGGACTAAGTCCAGAGAAAGTGTGAGAAATCACAGAACATGTGGATACAAAGAGGTCATTAGTGAAACAATTTGTTAGTGTAACAGTATCTGGTACAAGGATTACACACAGGCATAATTGAGATATTGCAGGTTTGGTTCCAGACCACTGCAATAAAGTGAATATGACAATAGAGTCACACAAAATTTTTGGTATCTAGTGCTTCTAAAAGTTATATTTACACTATTCTATAGTCTATTCAGTGTGCAATAGCATTATGTCTAAAAATCCAAAAGTGCATACTTTAATTAAAATATACTTTACTTCTAAAAATTCCAATGCTTATCTGAGCTTTCTCAAATCCTAATCTTTTTGCTGGCGGATAGTCTTGCTTCGAAGTTGATGGCTGCTGACTGATCAGAGTGGTGGTTGCTGAAAGTTGGAGTGGCTGAGTCAATTTCTTAAACTAAGACAATGATAAAGTTTGTCACACTAATTAACTTTTCCTTTCACAAAAGATTTTTCTGCAGCATGCAATACTATCTGATAGCATTTTCCCCACAGTATATCTTCTTTCAAAATTGGACTCAATTTTCTCAAACTCTGTTGCTGCTTTATTAACTAAGTTAATGGAATACGTTAATCCTTTGTTGGTATTTCAACAATGTTCATAACATCTTCACCAGGAGTACATTCCATCTAAAGAAAACACTTTCTTTTCTCATCCACAAGAAGCAACTCCTCATCTGTTAGGAGGATAACACTCCTCAAGTGTTATCCTGAGATTGCAGCAATTCAGTCACATCTTCAGGCTCCACTCTAATTTTAATTTTCTTGCTATTCCCACCACATCTGCAGTTACTTCCTCCACTAAAGTTTTTAATCTCTCAAAGTATCCATGAGAGTTGGAATCAACTTCTTCTGAACTCTTGTTAATGTTGATATTTTGACCTTCTTCCATGAAATCACAAATGTTCTTAACGGCATCTAGAATGGTGAATTCTTTCCAGGTTTTAAATTTACTTTGCCCAGATCAATCACAGAAATCACTGTTTTTGGCAGCTATAGACTTATGAAATGCATTTCTTAAATAATAAGATTTGAAAGTCAAAATAACTCCTTGATTCACAGACTAGAGAGTGGATGTTGTGCTAGCAAGCATGAAAATATTAATATCCTTGGACAGGCGTGGTGGCTTGTGCTTGTAATCCCAGCACTTTGAGAGGATGAGGCAGGCAGATCCCAAGGTTAGGAGTTCAAGACCAGCTGACCAACGTGGTGAAACCTGTCTCTAATAAAAATACAAAAATTAGCTGGGTGTGGTGGTGTGTGCCTATAATCCCAGGTACTCGAGACTGAGGCAGGAGAATCGCTTGAACCCGGTGTAGGGGCAGAGATTGCAGTGAGCCGAGATTGTGCCATTGCACTCCAGCCTGGGCAAAAGAGTAAGATTCCATCTCAAAACAAACAAACAAAACCCATATTATATATATATGTGTGTGTGTGTGTGTGTGTGTGTGTGTGTGTGTATACATTCTCCTTGGACAACTCCACCACAGCTCTTGGGTGTCCGGGTATGTTGTCAATGAGCAGTATTTTGAAAGAAATCTTTTTTTTTCCCAAGCAGCAATTCTCTTAAGTGCGTTTAGAATATTCAGTGAGCCATTGCTATAAATAGATATGCTGTCATTCAGGCTTTGTTGTTCAATTTATAGAGCACAGGAGGACTAGGTTTAGCTTAATTCTTAAGGTCCCTAGGATTTTTGGAATAGTAAATGATCACTGGTTTCAGTCATATGCTGTACTAGTCTTGAATAAGAGAGTCACCCTGTCTTTGAAGCACTGAAATCAGGCACTGACTTCTCTTCTCTAGCTATGACAGTTCTAGGTAGCATCTCCTTCCAATACAGGACAGTTTTGTCTACATTAAAAACTGGGTGTGTAGTATAGCCATTTCCATCTGTGTTCTTACCTAGATCTTCTGGATAACTTGCTGCCACTTCTAAATCAGCACTTGCTGCTTCAGTTTGCACTTTTATGTTATAGAGATGGCTTTCTGTTTTAAATCTCATGAAGCAATCAACCTCTGCTGCCTTTAAACATTTCTTTGGCAGCTTCCTTGCCTCTCTCATTGTTCATAGAATTGAAGAGATTTAGGGCCTTGCTTTGAATTACGCTTTGGCTTGAGGGACTGTTGTGACTTGTTTGGTCTTCTATCCAGATCAGTTAAACTTTCTCCATATCAGCAATAGGGCTATTTTACTTTCTTATCATTCATGTGTTCACCCAAGTAGCATCTTTAATTTCCCTCAAGAACTTTTCCTTTGCATTCACAACTTGGCTAAATGTTTTGTGCAAGATACCTACTTTTCAGTTCATCTCAGTTTTTGACATGCCTTTCTCACTAAGTTTAATCATTTCTAGTCTTTGATTTAAAGTAAAACACATGTGATTCTTTCTTTCACTTGAACCACTGTGGGGTTATTAATTGGCCTAATTTCAGTACTATTGTGTCTGAACAAATCAGAAGGCCTGAAGAAAGTGAGCGAGATGGGAGAATTGCCAACGATTGAGTAGTCAGAGTACACAGATTTATTAAGTTCATCATTTTATACAGGCATGGATGGTTCATGGTGCACATAAGACAATGACAATAGTAACATCCAAAAATCACTGAATTAAAAAAAAAACAGTTACAATAATAACGAAAAAGTTTAAAATATTGTGAGAATTACCAAAATATGACACAAAGACATAAAATGAACAGATGTTTGAAAAAATACCACTGATAGACTTGCTCCATGCAGGGTTGCCACACACCTTCGATTCGTGAAAAGAATAATCTTGTGAAGCACAATAAAACCAATCACAATAACACAATGTAAACTTGTATTTAAAGAGTGGCAAGATCAAAACTGAAATCCAGGTCTTTCTGACACAAATTCTTCTGCTTTTTCCAATGTACTATGATATTAGTTTTTGCTGGTGTGTAATGAGGTAAGCTTTCACTTTTTAAGCATATGTCAGAGAGACCAAAGTCAGGAGAAAGAGCTATGTATTGTTTGGCAGTAGTGAAAGTCTATCTTTTTGTTTTTGTTTTTGAGATGGAGTCTTGTTCTGTCCCCAGGCTGGAGTGCAGTGGCGTGATCTTGGCTCACTGCAACCTCTGCCTCCTGGGTTTACACCATTCTCCTGCCTCAGCCTCCCAAGTACTGGGACGACAGGCACCTGCCACAATGCACAACAAATTTTTTGTATTTTTAGTAGAGATGAGGTTTCACCATGTTAGCCAGAATGGTGTCAATCTTCTGACCTCATGTTACGCCTGCCTCGGCCTCCCAAAGTGCTAGGATTACAGGTGTGAGCCACTGCGCCCAGCTGTAAAAGCCTATCTTATTTAAAGTTTGCTATTTTAAAAAATATGTTTACTACTTCTTGCATTAGTTAACTTTTGATATGGCACCAAACAACTTCAATATCTCAGTAGAATACATTTATTGCAGTTATCAGACTATTTACTGAGCATGAGAAGTCTGAAAGGTCAATCTACATCTGAAGAGTCACAATCTTTTTAAGTTCATTCTAGCAATAGGATTCTTTTAAAAACTTTATTGCCCTTCTCTTGGCCTATTTTATTCTATTCATTTCCTTTGCAGGAACCACATAATTCTTTTTCTGGCATTCCTAATTCTCTAGAGCTGTGCTGTCCAATAGGGTAGCCATTAGTCACCTATGGTTACTAAGCATTTGCAATGTGACTAGTATGAACTGAGATTTGTTTTAAGTATAAAGTACACATCTGATATTGAACAAGAAGTACAAAAAATGGAGGTCTCATTAATATTTTTATATTGATTACATGTAGAAATCATAATACTCTGTATATGTTGAATTAATACATCTTAAAATCAGCAAATGTATTGAATTATTTACATGTTTCTGTTTAGTTTATAAAATGTGGTTATTCAAATTTTAGGCTATATATGTGGTAGGTTGCAGTATATTTCTGCTGGACTGTGCTACTCAATACTTGATTTTAGCCATCTCAAGTTTAGCATTATTCCTAGGGATAGCAACACATTTCAGGTCTTTGGACATTTTGTCCAACAGAAAGGATTTTCTGAGTCTATCTTAATCTAGTGGGAGGTCTTAAGGGTGGAAGAATCACACCATTAATTGGTTCTTTGCCTTGAGACTGTCTTCATTTCACAATAGTTTATTGTGAAATAAAAAAGCTGTGTGCCAAGACAATGGGGTTTTCTAAATATACAATTATGTCATCTGCAAACAGGGACAATTTGACTTCTTCTTTTCTGAAATGAATACCCTTTATTTCTTTCTCTTGCCTGATTGCCCTAGCCAGAACTTCCAACACTATGTTGAATAAGAGTGGTGAGAGAAGGCATCCCTGTCTTGTGCCACTTTTCAAAGAGAATGCTTCTAGTTTCTGCCCATTCAGTATGATATTGGCTGTGGGTTTGTCATAAATAGATCTTATTATTTTGAGATACGTTCCATCAATACCGAATTTATTGAGAGTTTTTAGCATGAAGGGCTGTTGAATTTTGTCAAAGGCCTTTTCGGCATCTATTGAGATAATCATGTGGTTTTTGTTTTTGGTTCTGTTTATATGCTGGATTACGTTTATTGATTTGCGTATGTTGAACCAGCCTTGCATCCCAGGGATGAAGCCCACTTGATCATGGTGGATAAGCTTTTTGATGTGTTGCTGGATTCGGTTTGCCAGTATTTTATTGAGGATTTTTGCATTGATGTTCATCAGGGATATTCTCTCTTTTTATTTTTTTTAGATTTGTTTATGATTATTCTTTTTTCTATGATTATTCTCTCTTTTTTTTTCTATCTCTGTCAGGCTTTGGTATCAGGATGACATTGGCCTCATAAAATGAGTTAGGGAGGATTCCCTCTTTTTCTATTGATTGGAATAGTTTCAGAAGGAATGGTACCAACTCCTCCTTGTACCTCTGGTAGAATTTGGCTGTGAATCCGTCTGGTCCTGGACTTTTTTTGGTTGGTAGGCTATTAATTATTGCCTCAATTTCAGAGCCTGCTATTGGTATATTCAGCGATTCAACTTCTTCCTGGTTTAGTCTTGGGAGAGTGTAAGTGTCCAGGAAATTTTCCATTTCTTCTAGGTTTTCTAGTTTATTTGCGTAGAGGTGTTTATATTATTCTCTGATGGTAGTTTGTATTTCTATGGAGTCGGTGGTGATATCCCCTTTATCATTTTTTATTGCATCTATTTGATTCTTCTCTCTCTTCTTCTTTACTAGTCTTGCTAATGGTCTATCAATTTTGTTGATCTTTTCAAAAAACCAGCTCCTGGATTCACTGATTTTTTGGAGGGTTTTCTGTGCCTCAATCTCCTTCAGTTCTGCTCTGATCTTGGTTATTTCTTGCCTTCTGCTGGCTTTTGAATGTGTTTGCTCTTGCTTCTCTAGTTCTTTTAATTGTGATGTTAGGGTGTCAATTTTGGATCTTTCCTGCTTTCTCTTGTGGGCATTTAGCGCTATAAATTTCCCTCTACACACTGCTTTAAATGTGTACCAGAGATTCTGGTATGTTGTATCCCGGTTCTCATTGGTTTCAAAGAACATCTTTATTTCTGCCTTCATTTCATTATGTACCCAGTAGTCATTCAGGAGCAGGTTATTCAGTTTCCATGTAGTTGAGCGGTTTTGATTGAGTTTCTTAGTCCTGAGTTCTAGTTTGATTGCACTGTGGTCTGAGAGACAGTTTGTTATAATTTCTGTTCTTTTTCATTTGCTGAAGACTGCTTTCCTTCCAACTATGTGGCCAATTTTGGAATAAGTGCAATGTGGTGCTGAGAAGAATGTATATTCTGTTGATTTGGAGTGGAGAGTTCTGTAGATGTCTATTAGATCTGCTTGGTGCAGAGTTGAGTGCAATTCCTGGATATCCTTGTTAACTTTCTGTCTTGTTGATCTGTCTAAAGTTGACAGTGGGGTGTTAAAGTCTCCCATTATTATTGCAACTTCAGCAAAGTCTCAGGATACAAAATCAATGTGCAAAAATCACAAGCATTCTTATACACCAGTAACAGACAAACAGAGTCAAATCATGAATGAACTCCCATTCACAATAACTTCAAGGATAATAAAATACCTAGAAATCCAACTTACAAAGGATGTAAAGGACCTCTTCAAGGAGAACTACAAACCACTGCTCAGTGAAATAAAAGAGGACACAAACAAATGGAAGAAAATACCATGCTCATGGATAGGAAGAATCAATATTGTGAAAATGGCCTTACTGCCCAAGGTAATTTATAGATTCAATGCCATCCCCACTAAACTACCAATGAGTTTCTTCACAGAATTGGAAAAAACTGCTTTAAAGTTCATATGGAACCAAAAAAGACCCAGCATTGCCAAGACAATCCTAAGCCAAAAGAACAAAGCTGGAGGCATCATGCTACCTGACTTCAAACTATACTACAAGGCTACAGTAACCACAACAGCATGGTACTGGTACCAAAACAGAGATATAGACCAATGGAACAGAACAGAGCCCTCAGAAATAATACCACACATCTACAGCCATCTGATCTTTGACAAACCTGAGAGAAACAAGAAATGGGGAAAGGATTCCCTATTTAATAAATGGTGCTGGGAAAATTGGCTAGTCACAAGTAGAAAGCTGAAACTGGATCCTTTCCTTACTCTTTATATGAAAATTAATTCAAGATGGATTAGAGACTTAAATGTTAGACCTGAAACCATAAAAACCCTAGAAGAAAACCTAGGTAATACCATTCAGGACATAGGTATGGGCAAGGACTTCACATCTGAAACACCAAAAGCAACAGCAACAAAAGCCAAAATTGACAAATGGGATCTAATTAAACTAAAGAGCTTCTGCACAGCAAAAGAAACTACCATCAGAGTGAACAGGCAATCTACAGAATGGGAGAAAATTTTTGCAATCTACTCATCCGACAAAGGGCTAATATCCAGAACCTATAAAGAACTCAATCAAATTTACAGGAAAAAAAAAAACAACCCCATCAAAAAGTGGGCAAAGGATATGAACAGACACTTCTCAAAAGAAGACATTCATACAGCCAACAGACACATGAAAAAATACTCATCACTGGCCATCAGGGAAATGCAAATCAAAACCACAATGAGATACCATCTCACACCAGTTAGAATGGCAATCATTAAAAAATCAGGAAACAACAGGTGCTAGAGAGGATGTGGAGAAATAGGAACACTTTTACACTGTTGGTGGGATTGTAAACTAGTTCAACCATTGTGGAAAACAGTGTGGCAATTCCTCAAGCATCTAGAACTAGAAATACCATTTGACCCAGCCATCCCATTACTGGGGATATACCTCAAGGATTATAAGTCATGCTGCTATAAAGACACATGCAAATGTATATTTATTGTGGCACTATTCACAGTAGCAAAGACGTGGAATCAACCCAAATGTCCATCAGTGACAGACTGGATTAAGAAAATGTGGCACATATACACCATGGAATACTATGCAGCCATAAAAAAGGATGAGATCATGTCCTTTGTAGGGACATGGATGTAGCTGGAAACCATCATTCTCAGCAAACTATCACAAGAACAGAAAACCAAACACCGCATATTCTCACTCATAGGTGGGAATTGAATAATGAGATCACTTGGACACAGGAAGGGGATCATCACACACCAGGTCTTATTGTGGAGCGGGGGGATTGGAGAGGGATAGCATTAGGAGATATATCTAATGTAAATGATGAGTTAATGGGTGCAGCACACAAACATGGCACATGTATACATATGTAGCAAACCTGTACATTGTGCACATGTACCCTAGAACTTAAAGTATTTAAAAAAAAAAAAAAAAAAAAAAAAAGCTGTGTGCCTTTCAACTGCCAGTCTTAGAATGTTGGAATTACAGTATCTCTCTTCCCACTCTTCTTCCTTGGAAACATACTAATTCTTCTCTTAGCTCATTCTTTATTGTAATATCTAATCAAATTTCACTAATGACAACCAACTCATGGCATGAAAATTCTGTTCAGTTTCTCTTTGCCAAAGTCACAAGTTTATTAGATGCACTTTCTGGCTTCCAATTTATTGCAGGCAATTATTTCACCAATGCATAAGATAGATTGCTACATTTTTCTGCCTGCTTTCTAAGTTTGCTTGCTATATATTTACCAGTCCTGTATTTAAAAGTTCTTTTTGGCATTATGCCACTTCTGGCACCATTTATTTGCTGGTCAGTTTTTGTGCAGTAGCTTACAACTTCAAAATCTTAGTAGTTAACAAAGATGATAATAAAAACTTCTTGTGCATATAACATGAGAACAGTAGGCTTTTGTGGCTCTCATCCACTCTCCTGGACATGACGAGGCTCAATTAGACTCTATGTGTCTTTTCCTTCTGGAACCCAGGCTGAAGAGGCATTCACTACATGAAAATGCTGTTCACTCTTGGCAAAAGGCAGGAACTAAAGAGGTAGTGTCAATGCATGAGGGCACCTTTAAAGCTTCTGCTTAGGTATGGCAAAAATCATATCATTAGCCAAGCCACGTCATATGGCCAAGCTTGTAACCAATGCCTATGCATAAATATGGTAATGGTGGAGAGGAAATAAATAATTATGAATTTATAATTCAATATACCACATTACTCTCTCAGCATTATCTCTGACAGAATTTTGATGCAACAGAAGAAAATTAATATCCTCATAGTCCACCAAACATTCATGCATAAGCAAGTATTCCCTGGCCTAGTGAATCTCTTTATCCATCAGCAGGAGTCTGGGAAGAATTTATCAACATGCAGAAAGAAAAAGTAACCTTCAGAAGGTGAATATTTGCTTCCAATGACAATATTTCCAAGATAATGTATCACAGACTGTGAGGTCAACGCTCTCCCAAAAAGCTATATCAAACATTTTTTTTGAGCATGAGAGACACCACAGCAATAAAGAATTAGACTTCCCTTAAAGTTAAAAGTTCAGCTCTGTTAAAACATCCACTGTTTTGTCTTGTACTTACATGCCATCTCACAAAACTGCATGCTAATATTACTTTTTCTGGCCAGCTTTTGAGCCCATCTAATTAACAGAGATATTTCCTTTTCCCACTCTACTCCCTTTCTCTTTGACATTAACCTATTAATACAATGAAACTATCCTAATTTGAACTCTGTCTAAAAACCTGCACCTTCAATAATTCAAGGTAGTTTTAATAATCTCAAAATAAGGTTTTTAACTTCCTTCAGGAAGAATGATTGATATTTTTTTCTTCTGCTTCTTCATTTCATTCCTAGAAAAACATAGCATGTTTCCTAGAAATGCCTGTGCTACTTCATAGCCATTTAAAAACTCTGTGTGCTTTTACTTTATGATTTCCAAGTTAAATATCCAAATACAAGAGGGCTCTGTTCTACACTGCCACTTTGTATTTAAGTAAAATTTACACAAATCTCAATTTCAAGACTGATGATTTAGAAAGCCAAAAATTAATTAACTCTATTAAAAATATTTTCTGTTTTTATAAATTTTAAATCTGTAAACATTCAAATGCTGGTGAAACTTTAGCCCAAATAGCCCTTATGTATATTTATATTTTTTTCTAGCAATTTGATAGTTTCATTTTAGTTTTATTTGCCAGTTTTTCTACATGCCATGGACTTCATGTTTGTGCTCCACAACATTCTTAATTGAAGTCCTAAACTCTCAGTGTAACTAATGTGGAGATGGGGTCACAGAGGAGGCGATAAAGGTTAAATGAGGTCATAAGGGTGGGGCCCTAATCCTATAAGGACAGCACCCTTTTAAGAAGAGGAAGAAAGCCCTCCTCAGAAATAGAATTGCCAGTCATTGTGTTTGTAAACTTCCAGCCTCCAGAACTGTGAGAAACAAACTTATAGTCTGTGTTATTTTGTTATAGTAGCTTGAAAAAGTAATACACTACATTTGTAATTTAATTTTATAATTAGCTGTTTTTCACACTATCGCTTATTCAATAACCTTCTACTCTTTTATGGATTATGTTTGCCAACTTTTTAAATGTAGTATACTCATACATATAATAGAATGCATTTTGAAATTTTCAGAATTTTACTTCTGCTCCTAATATACCCTGCTTTAATTTTTACAACATTTTAAGATATTTTAAAGTCTGGTGGTATAAGCCTTCTCCATAGTCTTCCTCAATGATTTATCTTTTCCAAGTACTATCAGGATATTCCTGCAAACAAACTTTAGAATGTCATTGAATTATAATTGAGATTGATTTCAAATTACAACTAATTATGCACTAAATAACTTTGGAACATTGAGTTTTCTAATCAGGAATAGATATTTCTTGACTAAAGTCTTTTCTTTTTGTTGTTTTTCCTGATCACAGAAGTTTTGAGGTTGTCCTCATTTCATTCATTATATTTCTTCCCAAATTGTTTCGTTTATATTTTTGCTACAATTGCGAATAAGAGCTCCTTGTCATAAAAAAAGTATTTTCATTGGTTTACTAAGATTTAATATCTCAGATCTTCAGCTTCAGATATTTAAATAAATTTAATCTGCACCTTAATGTTCTAGCAGCAACCTATGAGGATTAGACTGTAAAAGCATCATTTTTGCATAGACTCTATCCTGCGCATGTTGAGTTCACTATATGAGGAATTGCATTTTGTGTAGGGTCTCCAAGTATAGATAGTGTGGCCATATACATCCTCTTTCTGGCATTAGTTCTATCAATTTCAGAAAAGAACTCTTGAGAATAATCAAATAATCTGAGAGAGAAACTCCTATAGTTAGGGCAACGATATGATTCATCTTTTAAAGTGGAACATTTATGAGAGAGATAGCATTATTTAAAACTTCACTAGGACAACAAGGATAAAATAAAGCTATCCCAGGCAGACCAGAATGAACCTAACAGTGGCCCATAGGCTCTGTATATGTGGATCACTCTTAACCTTGAATCTCTCAGCCTAGACTCTTCTGAAAGATGGATATCCACCAATAAGTCTAAATGGCATCTACCCATGTAGTTTGTGGCCTCCCTGTGCTGCTTCTGGGCCTGTTTTCCTCGGATCTGGTTCTGACCTTTTCCCTACAACTGTACTATAAATTCCCATATCACCTAGCTTCCCAATAGGTTAGACTCCTGGAAGACACAGGCAGGAGAAATCACAGGACAGGAAAACGGAGACTTCCAGGGTACTCCACTCCTACTCAGCCTCAGATGGCAACTCTGGCAGGGACTGCATTCTCTGAATGGCTCCAGTTTCTGGCATACAGGCCTGCAGCAGTCTATCATTTCTAATTGTCCTTAGCAAGACAATCAATGTAATTGACTTAGGGTGGTATTATCAGAAAAGTAAGAAGCTACTTTTGGAACTGGAGCTTTGTTCTATTTGAGTGATGAAAAATGAAACTTTTTTACTGGGATGTTTTTATTTACTTTAACATGAATAATCCAGGTCCTTTATGGAAAGAATGCAAACACAAATAAGCAAAAGGGAATATCATAGCATATATGCTTTTCTATATATTTTCTCATGTTGTAATTGAAGGATTTTTTCCCATCTAAACATACAGATATAACTTATTCTTAATATCCAAAACTTATTTCATTAAAAAATGCTCCATTGTGTATTTAATACTTAACATTTTCCATTTTCCCTATTATAAACAATAGTATGGAAAATGGGAAACATACTGTAATCAACATATATGATTATCTACTTGTATAATTATGAATTTCTGATAGTAGGTATTTTGGCTCAAAAGTCAAATGAGTTTTTAAAGGCTTTCCATTCACATTGTTCATGACTATCCAAAAAATGTATATGCCCATCTTTATTACCAGCATGAATAAAGGTGAAGTGTGTCTGCCTTCACCTCTTGCTGACAGGGTATTATTCTTTTTATTGATTTAAAACATGTACAAATGATTTCAATTGCCTTTCTATTTTTGAATTATTTTATTACCAGCAAAGTTTCTATTTACTATTTTATTACCAGCAAAGTTTCTATTTACATAGCATGCTAATTGACTATGTATCTTCTTTTATTATTTGTCTATAAATGTCCTCAGACCACATTCTCTTTAAATAATTCATGTTCCTCATGTTTTTCTTTTATAGTTATGATGGCTAATTACAAGTCTTTGGTTGTCATAGGCATTACATATATTTTTTTTCAGAGTGTCATTTACCTTTCAAGTATGGTTTTAGCCTTTCACAATATAGATTTTTATAAAATAAAAAGTTAATTACAGTTCCTTAACCTGGAACTGGTTTGTTCTGGCAAGTTCTATTTGCCATGTGTGTAGGCTTGGACAAGTTAACTTTCTAAACTCTAATTTTCTCATCTGTAAATTACAGAAGATAATAGTGCCCATCTCATAGAGTTGTTATAAGAATTAATTGTATTATACGTAAATTATATCTAGTAGGCAAATATTATATAAAGCTTGATATGGTTTGGCCGTTACATCACCCATATCTCATCTTGAATTGTTGTTCCCTTAGTCCCTATGTGTTGTGGGAGGGGCCTGATGGTAGGTAATTGAATCATGGGAGTGGCTTCCCCCATGCTATTCTCGTGATAGTAAGTTCTCATGAGAGCTGATGGTTTTATAAAGGGCTTCCCCTTTGCTCGGCTCTCATTCGTCCTCTCCCTGCCACCATGTGAAGAAGGACATGTTTGCTTCCCTTTCCACCATTATTGAGGTTTTCTTTTCTTTTTTTTTTTTTTTTCCAGACGGAGTCTCGCTCTGTCGCCCAGGCTGGAGTGCAGTGGCGCGATCTCTGCTCACTGCAAGCTCCGCCTCCCGGGTTCACGCCATTCTCCTCCCTCAGCCTCCCAAGTAGCTCAGACTACAGGCGCCCGCCACCACCCTGGCTAATTTTGTTTTTTGCATTTTCAGTAGAGACGGGGTTTCACCGTGTTAGCCAGAATGGTCTTGATCTCCTGACTGCGTGATCCCCGCGCCTCGGCCTCCCAAAGTGCTGGGATTACAGGCATGAGCTACTGTGCCCAGCCAAACCTCTTTATTTTATAAATTACCCACTCTCAGGTATGTCTTCATAGCAGTGCAAAAATGGACTAATACAAAACCTGACACATACTAAGGCCTCAATCTATTAAAAAGTAGTACCTTCTATTTCATAGTTTTTTTATATCATCTCTGTAGTCTAAAATAACTGAAGTTTCTTCTGCATATAACCCATGGATAATACCAATGGTATTATGTGCACTTCCTCCAATGTAGAATTTAATGAAGTTCACTCATTGTTAGTTTTCTAGCAATTCTTCCTTCTTAATTCATACTCTACCTTAACTCACTTTAGCGATTTTGCTCTTCATGTTTCCTATACCGCTGTTATTAAATTTTTCTGTCTATGAAAATACTTCATTCCGTTTCCTGCAATAGATTATTTTCAAAGCCATGCACTTTCTCTTCCTGGTTTTAAGGATAAAATGCTACTTCATATCCCTTACATACTATTGTTCTCTTTAGCCTCATGTTTTTAGCTGCTTTGTTTTTGTTTTCTACATTTTTCTTCAAATAGAGTAAGTTCTGCCTAGACCAAAACCTTATTGGTTGTTTTTAGTATTGGTTCTGTCTCTCCCTCCTATGCCTTTGGGTGTTATCTCAATCTCTTTTTCAGTTCTAAAACTAAAGAGCTGGACAATTCTGTTTCTAAAGCAAATCTGGTCCACTTAATGTCTTCCATATCTATTACCTGGCTCTTTGATTTTATGAACTAATGAAAAGTTTTTAAGAATTCTAGATAAATTATTGCCAGGGATTTTCCTGACTCTGTCATACCAAGAGTATTTTAATTGTGGAGACTTCACCCGCCCGGATATGGATACAACATACCACTGGTCATGCCCACATCCACTTTTTTAATCTTATCTTCTCCACATGCTTTCTTTCCAGTTCTTCCCCAAAACTTTCTATATTTGAATTCAGAATTATGACAGAGTAGGAGAAAGAGAGGAAAATGTATTCAATTAATAGTACAATAGTCGTCTACTTGGCAAAGGGATTGCTGCCAGTTCTGAGATGGTTGCAATCTATGGTAATATGAGCCAGGGCACATAAAATAGAGAAGGGATCTAGTTTTTATTTTTCCATGTTTTTCTATATCTGAATGCATTATCTATATCTGGAATTAAAAACTGAGTATACTGTAGAACAAAGGATGTCTTAAAGGTAAGGGGAGTCTTTCAAGTATCTGGAAACCAAGGGAAGACAGAGAGAGCTGAGGCTAAGAGGAGTCAAGGAAGATGAGTCTGGGAGAGTAGACTGGGAACAGACTGTAAAAGGCCTTATATATCAGGCTATTTTGTTTGTATTTATAATGTAGGTAATGAATAACGGAAGATGTTAACCGAGGAAATATCATAATCAGACTTGAGTCTTTCAATGATTACCCTCTTGGGCTAAGACAGATTTAAGGAGAGTCTAGAGTCATGGAGATAAATTTAGAAGCTATTATCATATCTAGGTGACAGATGATGAAGGCCAGAACAAAGACATCAAACATTGGTACAAAGACGAGAGGAAGAAAATGAATTTCAAAATATTATTTATAAGCCTTTGTGGTAAAAGGTGCAACTGGAAAGAAGCCTCTACTGCATTTTCTCCCAACTTCATGCACAACAGATAGGACACAGGAAACAAAAAAGTGAAAATTTACACCTCCAACAAAAACAGTTGTAGTGATGGATCAGAACAACTTTTTTTCTGATGGGGGAAGAGGGCTTTATAAATGCAGAGATGTTCTAATGAGGAAACCAGTAATGGAAAGTATCCAAGAGGAGTTAGATGCAGGACAGAGAAGAAAGCTGTGAATGTAGAAGGAGGACCCAAGGGCATCAGAAAAAGGCAATGTGGCCCCTGTCACTGCTTTACCCCAGGGATGTATATGGAGAGTTTAAAATACCCTTCAAAATTTCAAGAAGTATCTAACCTAGCCTAAAATTTAAAATTTCCTCCAAACTTGATTTTTTAGAACCAAAATCTGATGTGTCTGTGAGGTATGCATGTGCGTGTCTATGTGTATGTACATAAAACATGAGCACATAAATACCTTAAGAGAACATGTGGTCTGAGGATATTTATAGGCAAATCACAAAAGAAGAAACATGGCCGGCCAGGTGCAGTGGCTCACTCCTGTAATGCCAGCACTTTGGGGCCCAAGGCAGGTGCATCACTTCAGGCCAGGAGTTTGTGACCAGCCTGGCCAACATGGTAAAATCCTGTCTCTACAAAGAATACAAAAATTAGCTGGGCATAGTGGCATGCACCTGTAGTCCCAGCTACTGCAGGGTCTGAGGCACAATAATTGCTTGAACCTGGAGGCTGAGTTTGCAGTGAGCCGAGATGCCACTGTACTCCAGCCTAAGTGACAGAATGAGACTCTGTCTACAAAACTAAAGAAAAAAGAAGAAACATGGCCTATTAACATTCCTCTAGTAAATGCTCTATTTGTATTCTTCATATTATGACTAGGAAAAATTCATTCCTATATAGGAAATTGTTGTGGTTATTTGATAATTCCAAAGGTAGTAGATTGAACATGTATGTGTCTTTTAATCTAAAATCTTAAGAAAATGTATAACAAGAAGTTTACACCTGATCCTTTGACCACAAACATTTTCAGCATGCTTAGAAAGCAAAGTTGATACTCAGGTCAAATTCACACACACGCATATGTAAACTCCTATTTGTTTCTCTTTGATATTATCTTCCCCAATTGGTCCCTATAAAGGCACTAGTTTCTCAAGTTGTATGTGATCTTTCCCCCTTGAAATGGGAGGTTCCAGGTACCTTTTTAAAATAGTCATTCTACAAAGAGAAATGCCAACTATTCTGGGTTGCCGGGTACTTTGAAGTTATTGTCCTTAAATGTAGTATAGAAGGCATAGGTGAATAAGAGGAGATTTAAAAATCTATCTTAAACATCCAATTCTTCAAGCTTTGTTCTGGCTCCTCATCTTCTAACTAGGACTGTCCCCTGCAAGTGAAGCAGGCTTTTATCTAATTCTAGCTGAAACTTGACAGTCTCATTAGTTTTTGATGACATTTCCTGTTCCTTCCATCACTGAGGCCTTTTGCATGACAGACACTGTCTGGCTGGGGCCCTGAAGTTTTCTTCAGAACTTCAACCCTCTGGTTTCCAGATGGGAATTCTTTTATATGCACATCAGCTTTCTGCCCAATTGATCTGTTTGAGGTATTTCTTTTGTCCTGCTTAACTATTTTCATGCTCAATATCATTACTGGTACTCCCTGGAAATAATCCCTCCTATTATCCTACATCTTGCACTGTTGGGGTCTACAATGAGTTACTCAGAGGAGAGAAAGGGGACAAAGCCTCCCTCCAAGACCTACGTGATTTCAGAGATATTTCTGGGAAAGACTGTGAAGAAAGAAACAATTTTAATAGCTCTTCCATCCTCTTTCTCTCGCCCCCTATCTGAGGTTTTTGTGGCTCTTCTGTGCAAGTGCTTTAGGAACTCATTTCAAGTTCTGGAAGAAGGGGTTAGGAATTCAGGAGCAGCTTGGCTAAGCGTTTCTTACTCAGGGCATCCAAAGCAGTCAAGGTGCCAGCTGGGGCTGTGGTCATCTGAAACCTTCTTCCAGAAGTGGAGAATCTACTAACAGGGTGGCTCATGCACATGTCTGGCAAGTTAGTCCTAGCTCTTGGTGGGAGGCTTTAGTTCTTGGCACATAGGAGGTATTCAATTAACATGAGCTACTTACGAGTCCTTATGACATAATGGATAGCTTTTCCCTTAATGGGTGATCCCAGAGACCAAGGTGGATGCTGTAATGCCTTTTATGATGCTAGAAGAAAGTCACAATTCCCTTTATGTGACCAGGGATGTGACCAGAAGTGATGATGAGAGACCAGGATCAAAGGTCTCTCATCATCACTTCCAGGCCAAATATCATGCAGTGGGAGGGAACTTTTAATATTTAGTTTATTATTTATTTACTTTTAAAAACAATAAGAACAGATTATCTATAAATGTGTATATATATTACACATACACATGTATATGAATAATTTAAAGTTTACTCAAGAATGTGCATTTTTTTCTACATTATAAAATATGGTGTCAGGGAAATGTGGTATCTAGGAAATTATTTCAAACTACGCAATCATTTGATGAAGACAGCTCTTAGGAAAAAAGAGATGTTCTCCTCTAACTTCTTAGAACCACTGCACTGCCAAACAGGGATTTGTTTCTTTTGCCTTATCCAGGTCAGCTCCGAAGCTTCACTTTTCCATGAGGTTTTCCATAATCAATCCTGCCTAAGGTAATTTCCCCTGGCTCCAAGCTACTGTTATCCATGCTATTTGTACCATCCACAGTATATGATATTCAGTGCACTGTTGTGTTGTCAACTGTTTCTTTAATGTGTGTGTTTGCATGCTATTCAAAACATCTGAGATTCCTAAACTGTTTTCTATTTATAAAATGAGTTGAAGAGAATAAATGTCTTGGCACACATTAGGTTTTCAATTAATGTGAGTCTTCTCCTCTTCCTATGTGTTTTCTGCCTAGACCACCAAACACAGAGCCATACATATCACAAATATACATTAAATGTAGGTGGATTGGTTGAAAGGCATGATGTGATAGTCTCTATGTGGGCATATTACATTACACACTATATAAATGAAATTGTCATGTATAATATTCACATTCACCCAAAAGTTCTGAAACAATCAACCCTACAACCCTACGTCAGAAAGTTAATGAGGGGCATAAAGAAAGTGAGCGTGTTCTCTCTCCAACTAGACAGATGTTTATATTCTGTATAAAACACACGCCTTGCATGGGTCCCAGCTGGGACTTCCTATTACATGGCCCATTAAGATCCATGTGGTTAGAAGAGCTAATAAATATTAAGACCTATTCTCCAATCCATGGGGGCGTAGGTGGATTTCTACGTACCTGGGAACAGAATCACACACAAGCATTGGCTGTGTGGCTTTGAAAAGGAAGAGGAAGTTTTTATTCAATTCTTGTTTTTCTTCCTTCTTTCTGCAAACATGATGCTCTATGACAAGGGTCTGAAAGTAGAAACCCAAGGATCCTGTCGTGCTGCAGATGTATTTTAGCTGGTACGGTGGTGATTTTTATTTAAATTAAACTATCATTTAATAATAAAGGGAATCGCAGAAAAATCTCACATTCATCTTTTCTAAAAACTCTGAAGATCTGTCAGCATCGGCTCTAACACCTGGCTGGTGACCAAAGGGGGTAGCTAAGTAGCAACTGCCCTTACCAGAAGAAGATTTATATTAAAATAACTGATACATATGACAGCACATTAAAAGTAGATGCCTCAGGTGCTCTGTGGAGTAGCTTTTTATTTTGAAGCAAGAGGATTACATAGAGTTTGTTAAAGAAATAGCATTGGAGTGGAGCATTAAGATTTGGATTTGGATACACAAAGAAGGTAATAGAGGCAGAGAAGGAAAGCATGACACATTTTTGTGGCTAGCTAATTAGCAGTTTGGCTGGAACAAAATCTTTTCATAGTACAGTAAGGAGAAAATTAGCTTGTGGGGTAGGAACAAATTTTTAAGGTAATTTCAATGCCAGAAAGAAGAGTTTACACATAGTTTTATAGGCAATCAAGTCATTCAGGGTTTTTTTTCTATCTTTCTCTCTTCATTATTTCTTTTCCTTTCTAATTTTATGATGCTATCAGTTCTTTACATTGATGTATTTTCTGTTTATTTTACTTATAAAATCTCTTTTTATAAATCTCCTGCCAACTCTCTCATAATGAAAGAATATGAATCTATGATATTTATAAGGCTTATAGTGAACTATATATAACGCATATTAAAAGTATCTTATGGCTTAACCTAATTTTCCTTTTAGATTTCAACTACAAACCAACAATGTAAGATGCCAATCTGTAACAGACAATTAGACTACCTTGGTAGAAACTCAGGGAGAAATGGAAGCTTATGTCCCATTGTGGGTCATTTCTGTCATGTGGTAACCAAAAAGATCAATCTTATCTTGTAGGACACAAATGTTTCTTTCATTGCTCAGATTCCTAGATTCTGGACATCAGAAGCAAAGCTCTACCCAACTCTCCATATCAGACTGCTTCCTGCTGCCAGTGAAGCAGTCAGCCATTTGTAAACACCAGTGGAAATTTTATAAGCCTTTGTAATTAGCAAGGATAATTTCTATTTGGGATTAGAAAAAAAATGAGTCTGTGTCTGTATTTCCTGTTTGTGTTTTGTTGTTATAAGTAATATTGAGATTGTGCAGGGTTTTGAATATTATCTGTAGAACAGTGCCCTAACAACTTTGCTCTGAAGATGTAATTTTTCAATAGACAAGAATTATGGCTGCATTTGTGCAGAGTCCCCTATGACAAGGGATAATTCATTCAAAGAAGACTAGCTGAGGTGCAACTACCTTTCTGTCCCCTCAAGTTGTGACTTGGACACCATTCTAAACAGAGAGTTTTGTAAACCTCTATGCCATAAGCAGAGGCTTTTCTGTTCTGTCTAGTGGCTGAGGTTCCTCAGCCAGAGGCCTGCTGACAGGTCAAGTATGGTAGTGTGAAAACATGCCCCTTTCCACATGCACACTTTTTGACATTCCTCCCATAAGAGGCAGGGTCTATGTCCCCTCCCTCTTCATCTGACTGCTTTGACCAATGGAGGACCTTGGAATGTTGTTAAGTCGCTTCTGAGAGAAGGTCAGAAAAGACCATGTAACTTGATGCTGTTGAGATGTTTGCTCTGAACTAAACCAGCCACCACTTAGAAAGTCCAACTATACCCTCAGGCCAAGATGCCAGAAAGACTACATATACACACTCAGGTTGACAGTTCAGTCCATCCTCACTAATGCACCTGATATGTGAATGATACCATCTTAGGTCCTCCAGACTAGCCCATCCAACATATTGGACAACTCTGCTCTCAGGAAATGCCACAAGGAGCAAAAGATGTGCCCAAAGAACACTCCTCAAATTCCTCACCCACAAAATTGCAAAACAGTATGTCTGTTTTACACTGCAAACTTGTGCTGTGGTTTTTTAATACATAGGTAGTACCCATAACATACTTTGACTGCTGTTTTCTTTGTTTTGTTTTTTGGTATGGTTACAAGACTAGAACTAAGAATAATTAGTGCAAATTACAAAGAGATGTGTATTAATTCAATATGCAGAAAAGCTAATGAATTCTATAATGAAATGGGTTGCTACAAATATAGAGATTCTTGACACTGGAAACAGTTAACCAGAAGCCATGTGACTATGTACTTGAAATGCTGTCCTAGAAATGAAAATATCAGATAAACAGAAAGTAAGAAAGACTTCCAGCTCTGAGAATAGTTGTATGCAAAGCAATATTAAATGCTAATATCTCATTTTACTTAATCTTCATTTGTCAAAATGGAATAAATATATATTTATTTAACTTGAACCTGACAGTTCTATAAAGTAAATTGAGACATGCATTGTCTCTATTTTATAATAGTTATAGCTAGTATATTTATTAAATAATTACTAAGTATTAGGATTAAACAAAACATTTAAGATATATAATGTAATTAAACCTCAGAATAACCAAATGGGATACATTCTATTGTGATTCCTATTTTATCCTGGATACAGTTTAGGCACAGAGAGGGTAAGTAATTGACTAAGGACACACAGGATGAGAGGTGGAGACAATCAAGCCCAAATTGTTAGACTACAGAGTCTGAAATCTTAATCACTATTCTGAGGCATCTTAGGCTGGGTGCATAAGAATATATACCACATTTACCATAATAATGGCTGACAGACTTGGCTTGAATTGAATATTAGGGTTTTATTGTTTGGTCTTATGGTGCATGTGCATTTGTGCACACTTGTGTGTGTATGTGTATGTGTTTGAGTAGACAATGGAAATACAAATCTTTAATGAGAACTTGGATTAAAAACTTTTGAATTTTCCATAATCTTGTTTCTTGATGTTTAGACTATGTATTTACTTAGTCAACCCTATTAATACAGACACCTTGAATTTTTCTCAAAACCACATCACAGTATTGTGGAATTAGACAAGACTGAGAGGATTTGTCTCTTTTTCTCTCTGACTTGCACTCTCCTTTATGTCTCTCTGCCCTACTTCCCTTGCTCCCTCCCTTCGTAATAAGCTAATGTTTTCCCAAGAGTGTACTCTACACCAGGCACATTTCTGGGGGATTTAATTCTTTCAACTATCCCAGTGATATCATACACAATTTCTGGATGAGGAATTGAAGCTCAGAAAGCTTTTAATACAGGAGCTTTTAAGTGCCAGCATCATAATCTGAACCCAAGTCTTTCTAGGGGAAAAGATCACGCTTGTAACTACCCAATAGTGTTACTATTAAATGAACCCAACTAAAATAAAATACCCTACCAATCTTTCTAGAAAGAGTACACATTTTCTTCAACATCTCATTCCAAAGTAAACAAATCCTTACATTAATAAATCCCCTATTTTGGTTAATAATCTCATATTTCAATATAAATATTTTTCTTTTCTCTGATTTAAGTGGAGACTTAGAAATGATAACTGTTGTATGTATGAAACAATCTTCTACTCTTCACATTATTGACCAGCACGAATTTACTGTTTAATGTGGCTCCATATTTTGGTTTATTGTTTAATGTGGCACCATATTTTGGTTGAAGAAGCTCTCAGGTAAGGACTCAATGTAGTTCACAGTAATGCAGGCAGTCCTAGGTTAAAATTCCATCTTCAAACTCTTCCAGTTCTTTGTCCTTGTATAAGGTGTGTAAGCTCTTGGAAACCTCATTTCTTCTATCTACAAAATGGGGATATTACTGCCTGCTTCAGAGGATTGTGTGAGAATTAAATGAGTCAATGCGAGTGATTAACATAGTATCATAATAAAAACAACAACTAAGCTCTGTCCTTTACACATATAAAATTCCCAAGAAAATCCTATGAAGTAAAAACCATTATTATCATTATTACAGTTTTATAAAAGAGGAATGGAAGTACAAGGAGGCTAAGCAAGTTGCATAATGTTATCAAGCTAGTAAGTAGTAGAGCCAAGATCTCAATGCAGGCAATCTAGCTGCTCTTTAACAAAATGGTATGCGTACAACTTAGTAGGTAGATCAAATGTAGCGGCTATTTTTAACCAATATTAATAGTAGGATTTAAGAATATGAATTCAAATGTAGTCTTTCTGTAAGAAAATAGATAATTAATATTTCTTCATTACCGGTAAATATAGTATCCCTTGTCTATAAAATGAAAATTGAGCACTTATATCTAAGAAGAAAGTCTTAGATAATGCAAGTTCATAAGTGAAATACTGAAATATATTATGGCAAAGTAATGTAATTGTCTAAACCAGTAAATTTATATTTGTTACTTTGTTGCAGTGAAGAAGTAAAAATAATATTGATGCCAATAAGAAAAACCAACATTTATTAACCACTTAGTACCTAAAACTCCTAAACACATCACATGGCCTATTTAATCCTAACAGCAACACAATAAACTAGGTACAGTGTGGTAACATCACACATACTTTCAATATACTCAAAATCAAATATATTTACTCAGCAAATTAAAAAAATTACAGTGAGAGAAAGAAGAAAACAACATAGACGTAAAAATGATCTGCCCTTATTCCACTCAAAGAACATGTGTCCCAAAAGGAACATAATTTGTCAGACTTAAATATATTTTTTCCTTTTATTCATCTCATAACATCTGACTGTTAAATTTACTCTTCAAAAGTACATATTTTTCAGATAACATCATCTGTAAACATAAACCAATTTACTTATCCATGTTTCCAATGAAGAAGTGTTGCTACATTTCAATGTAGAAAAATAATTGTTATGTTGGATTTTTGAAGGAACAGTATGTCTATATAGAATAGACATTTAAGAAATTTCTAAGGATAATTCTAGTTGTATCTGATTTCTGTCATTTGTATTTTAGAAACGAATCCCCCAGAAAGATGAAATTCTGCTCTATTATTTTACAAATGAAGATGCTGAGACTTAAAATGTTTGCAGACTCTTTTGAGTGGCAGAGATGGGATTTATTTAAATCTATGCCTGCCTAATTATTCTGTGCTACCTCCCAAATAAAAATCTAATTAGTAAGGAAAACATGATATTCTCTTTATGGAAAAAACATTCACTTAAGATAGGTAAGTCAAATTCCATTATGGAAAACAAGTCACTTTACTCCACTAACTCTACGTCTCAAAAAAGGACAACTTGTTTCAGCAATTTTCAGAGCACGGTACAACAAATATAATGTGATCAGTAGATAAAACACTAATCTAGCAATGGATATTTTCCTTCTGATTACTTATATATCTGATAAATTTCACTTTGATGTTTGTTATTTTTAAGGAAATACTACACATTTTCACCATTCTATATAATTAATTTCTGTAGCATTTTCAAACTTTAGTTTTATACTGCTTTCAAAACTTATTAAAACTATTTTTAAAATTTATATCCTTAAGATAACTACTGCTAGGATGTTAAAAACTCAAATTATATTGACTAGGTCATCAAGAACTTAATTCGTCATGGTACACTGAGCATTTACATTGATCCCACCCTTCTTTCCACATATCTTATGGACATGACAGAGAACAGGAACAAACCAGAGAAAATTATACGTGTGAGAATGGAATAAGGGCTATCAGAAGATAGAAATTTTGACATATTTCTGGAAGATGGAAGCATAAAGCAGATTGGAAGAAGCCCTAATCCAGAAAACATAACAGAAGCCTTCAACAGATATGTGGGCTGCTCTTCCTGAGAGAACTATAAGAAGATTCCAAGCTTGGCAATGGCAGGTATGGGGACCAGCAATAGGAAATAAGGTGAATATTAAGGTAACTTATTAAAAACTGAATATGAAATGATGACATAAGTCGCTTCCCCAACAACTCTCAAAGCAAACAAAACACAATGTGAAGGGTTTCTGGGATACATGATGGCCTCTGAGACCAAATCTCACCTATGGATATAAATGTCTGTTTCATATATTATCACAAAACGAAGCCTTCTAATTTATACATTTGCCCACGCACAAAGCACACTTTCTTCCATTTTACACAGAAAGATATTTTGAAGAAAGAGGTATATACACCAAAAGAGCAGGCTCATACAAACCACCTATATTGATTGATTAGTCCTGCATTTATAAGTATAAAAAGAAAACCAAAGAGTACCAGACGTCTGGGAAAACTAACTGCATGAGAGAGAAAAGGCTCAGGTGGACAACAACAAAAAACTAACCCAAGAGAAGGGAATGAAAGATCATTTAAAGGACAAAATAAAACTAAAAACAAAATTATAGTGATTATTCTCAGAAAAGGGCAAAAATACAATATGATGAGGAATCAAGAAAAAGCTTTCTGGTAAAACAAAAAGATTCATAAAGAAAGAAATCTTAGAAATTAAAACATCTGACTGCAATTTCCTTTTCTAGCAACATGACAAACTAGATATCCTAAAATCCCTCAAATATCTAATAATGTAAAAAAGTTTAGCTGGGTGCGGTGGTTCACACTTGAAATCCCAACACTTTGGGAGGTCGAGGCAGGCGGATCAGAGGTCAGGAGTTTGAGACAAGCCTGGCCAACATGGTGAAACCTCATCTCTACTAAAAATACAAAACTTAGACAGGTGTGGTGGTGGTTGCCTGTAGTCCCAGCTACTGGTGAGGCTGAGGCAAGAGAGTCACTTGAACCCAGGAGGGAGAGGTTGCAGTGAGCTGAGATCATGCCACTGTACTCCTATCTGGGCAATAAGAGTGAGACTCAGTCTCAAAAAGAAAGAAAGAAAAAAATAGTTCACAAATTTAAATTCCAAGTTCAGTAGGTGGCTAAAATGCAGGGAATGTGGGAAGGACAGCAGGAGGTGAGATTGATGAGAGAGGTTGAAACAGATTTCAGAAGGCCATGAATAGAGTACTCTCCACAGAGGTTGTAAGGAAGGGGAGTGACAGAGTGTGTTTTTAAGGCAATGTCCTTGGGTGGCACTGTGAGAATTGGACTGGAAGGAGGGAGACTGATCAGGAGGTTTTCAGATATTCCAAACAACATATGGGTACAAAGCTAGGGACCAAGGTAGTGTCAATGGGGATGAAAGAGGACCTGGCAGGGTTGAGCAAGTAAAATATATTTTAAAGGCTCTAATGAGTGATTTGAAAGAAAAAAAGGAGTAATAATCTGAAACCAAACAAACAACAAGAGCTAGCATCCAGGGATTAAAGTCAGCAGTGAAGCTGTGATATACCCTGGGGGACACTCTCAGAGACGATATAATTGAAGCTTCATAACACCTTAACAGGTAGAGACCTGACTAGCATCCACTAGGAATTAACAATGATTAAGGAAGGTCTGTAACCTCACAGAAGGAAAGAACTAGTGCAAAAGAAAGGAAATAAATCAAAATATTGTTCATCTTCTGTAAGATTCTTGATCAAAAAACCAAGTTGTGGTTTTGAACTTGTGTCTTCTAGTTGTGTCTACAAGTTGTGGTTCTTGAATTTGTATCTACTAACTAGTCTGCATTTGAATTTAGAGGCCAGCTTTACATTAGTTATATTCTTTCCAAAACCAAAGACCTGGGCTTTTAATTTAATGTAGCACCTCAGATGCTAGACAGAAGCAAATAAACTGTCTATCCTGAAAGAATGCTTCTTATACCCAAACCTCAAGGACAAGAAGGCACAGAATCACAATAAATATGAGCTCAAAATAAATACACCCAAACGTATATATACACACTAACAATTGACAAGGAAATAAGCTGCCATGGGAAGTTGCCAGAAGAAATATCAAACAAGAGAATCAGAATGGAATATTAAATAAAATATAAAGAAAAAAGTATAAGAATAGAAATGATTGGAAAAGAAGCATACAATTGAGAAGAATAAAAATGTGAAAAGTTGATGTTATAAAAAGACTAAAAATATACAAATCCTTGGCAAGTTTGTTCAAGAAAAAGAGGGAGAAGCAACATATAAGTGATATTAGGAATAAAAAGGGAAATAAATATTTAAAAAGATGAAAAATATAAGAATACCATTAAAAAGAGAACACTGCCAGTCAGAGTGGCTCACACCTGTAGTCCCAGCACTTTGGGATACTGAGGCAGGAGGATTGCTTGAGCCCAGGAGTTTGAGACCAGCCTGGGGAACAGAGCAAGGCCTTGTCTCTGCAAAATATAAAAAATAATTTGCTGTGCATGGTGGCATGCACCTACTGAGGTGGGAAGATGGCTTGAGTCCAGGAGGTCCAGGCTGCAGTGAGCTATGATTGCCACACTGCACTCTAGATCCAGCAACAGAATGAGAAAAAAGAAAAAAAGAGAGAGAGAATATCATAAACAATCTTATGTCAGCACATTTGAACATTTACATGAAATAGACAAATTCTTAGGAAAATATGACTTATAGAACTGACTCAAGAAGAAACAGAAAGTATGTAGTCCTATAATTATTCATAAAATTTGACAGAGCAGGAGCACTGTCATCTTGGACAAGTATCACCACTTTAAGTTCCAGCTCCCTTTCTAGCCTCATGCATTTCAAGGAAATCACTTCTCTTCTAACTACAAGCATCCAGAAAGAGCAGACAGTAAAACACAGATAAGACAGCTCAGGCACAGAGGGAGATGGGGGAAAAGTCTCTTGGGTAACTGCCAAACTTCATCCTCATACAATGGGCCCAAGTAAAACAGTGGGCCTTAATAAGGACATTCTTTTCCCTTCAGGTGCACTAAAATAGAAAAGCTAAAAGCAGACTTAGGGGGTATGCCTGCAGCTGCAAAAAAAAAAAAAAAAAAAAAAAACAAAAAAAACAAAAAAAAAAAAAAAAAAAAAAAGTATGGAAACAAACACACAACTCTCCCTCCCAAATAAGCACAAAAAAAGAAAAAAAGAAGCAGTCCAAGCCTCTAATAAACTATCCCATCCTAAATCCTTAAAGACTTTTAGCCTGTAAAAGATTGGGCCTCTAATCTAATTCAGCCAGAAGCTCCCCTCAGGTTTGTTTTCTCTAAAATAAAGTGTCTTAACTGGCAAGCCACCTTTCATGTTTCTTTCCTCTTTCTTTAATTCTTACAAAATTAAAGCTATAGTTGAAAATACACACAAATATACACGTACACAAAATCTGAGATCTTTCACTAAAAACTGCTGGCAAACAATTACTATGTAATTCCAATCTTTTCCAAATTTTTCTATAACTTAGTGGGAAAAAAGGACACTCCCCAGTTTACCCTATGAAGATGATATGTGTTTAATACAAACCAAAAAAGAGCTGTGTAAAAGGAAAAAAGAAAAGAAAATTATCGAGCAATCACTCTCATAAATGTAGTTGTAAAATAATGAGTAAAATATTAGGAAGCAAAATTTAACAATATATATAAAGATGATATTTCAGGATCAATTGGAACTATCTCATTGGCAAGTATGCATTCACTTTTTGAAAATAATCTAAGTATACTCTAATTTATTAACTGATTAAGGAGAATACAGGATACAGTTTTCAAAAGAGATGACATGAGACTTAAAATAAAATACCACATGTATTATAATAAAAAGCTTTTAACAAACCAGTACTTAACTCATATATCTATTGAAATGATCATAAGAATTAATATAGGTAAAAGTCTTATAACAGTGGTTGACACGAAGCATACTTATAAGTAGACACAACATTAAAGACCTGGTCAAGGGTATCTGAATAATTCTAAAGCAAAATAATGCTGATTGCTTAAAAAAAATAATAAAACAAGAATAGAAAAAACAATTAGAAATTATTTAAAGATGCAGCTCAAAACAAAAAGGCCAAATTTCACTTCTTTCATTTAACATTGCACTATGTAGGTATTAAATACCATTTTAAAAAAGTAAAAGTAAAGTTGAATATATTAAAAGTTCAAAAGAATCAGAGTGGCAGCTATTCATAGATTTCATGTAGTTAGAAACTTCAAAAGAATCCAGAATTATTAATAATAAGGGAATTTAGCAAAGTTTATTGTCATAAGGTCATTTCCCCAAAGTCAATTATATTTCTACATTAGAGCAAAATAATTAGAATATAATTTTATAAAATGCAAAAAACCATATGAATGAATATAACAAAACAATAAGAACATATTAATGAATGTAACAAATAGTATGCAAGATCTTTATGAAGAAAATTCTAAAACTTTAGAGCAATAACAATAAAGAATAACAGAATAAACAGACTAATTACTTCCTTAGTTGGGTTGACTAAATAAAAGATATCAATTTTTCCTAAAATGATTATAGATTAAATGGAATTCCAATAAAAATTTTAATACATTTTTTCATGAAAATTGAAAAAGTGACCAATTATTTTGTAAGAATACTGTCAAATTCAATAGTAATTGGCAAAATTTAAAAATACTGACAATATCACAAGCAAGAAAGTTATGAAACTATAAGAATGCTCACAAACTGTTGATAGAAATATAACTTGGTAAACTTAATTAGGTATTTTCTTATAGTGTTGAATGTTTACATGTCTTATCACTCAGCTATTCTACTGTAAAGAAGCTTACACAGAGAAAGAAAACTTGTACATGGAAATAGGTACGAAAACTTTATAAAAGCATTATTCATCAAAAACAAAAATGAACACAAAACCAAAACAAAAATGGCCCCAAAAAACAATAATTTAAGACGCTTTGACAGAACAAATAAACCAATTGCAGAATAAACTCTCATTCATTGCTCACCCTATATAGAATCTTTGCACAAAATCCAAGAAGAGTTTTCCCTCTGGGTGGATGATTACAAAAGGCATCCCTCCTCTGGACTGATACTTGGAGTTGGTAAGCAGTAGCTTGGACTTGATTTCAGTCTCTACTTAAGCTGACACTCTCTGCTAACAGTCTCATACATTCATATGATAGAATTCCCTGCACAAATTGAAGCAAACTATCGTCACATGTAGCAAATGAATGGATCTTAAAACTATGGCCAAGTGCAGTGGCTCATGCCTGTAATCCCAACACTTTGGGAGGCCGAAGTGGGCAGATCACCTGAGGTCAGGAGTTTAAGACCAGCCTGGTCAACACGGTGAAACCTCATCTCAACTAAAAATACAAAAAACTCAGCTGGGCATGTTGCTGGGCATCTGTAATCCCAGCTACTTGGGGGACCGAGGCAGGAGAATCGTTTGAACCCAGGAGGCAGGGGATGCAGTGAGCCAAGATTGTGTCATTGTACTCCAGCCTGGGCAACAAGAACAAAACTCTATCTCAAAAAAAAAAAAACAAAAAAAACACACACACATACACAAAACAAAAACAAAAACACACACCAAAAAACACTATTAAATGAAAAAAGTGTACTGCAGAATGTTATGAAATACATTATTTTTATAAAGTCTAAAATATATACAACCAAACATACATTGTTCAGCAATATGGAATTGCTTAATAAAACTACAAAAAAAAAAAAAGCAAGAGGTTTATTAAAAAGAAACTTTATAATAGCCTTGACTTCTACAGAGAGAACAGGTGTAGGCTGAGAACCAGAGTTAACTTTACTAGTATTGATAACATTTTACTTTTTAAGTTGGGTCTTGGGTTGCAGTTATTATGCTTCAAGCTTTGCCTCTATAACACATGTAGTTTGAACATATCAAATATTCAATCAATTGCAAAAAAAAAAATAGCTGTAAGAAGAAAAAAATAAAAATCTAGGAATACTCCCAATGACATAAAATATCAGAGAATTCTGAAGAGACAGAATTAATGAAGAATTAACATCCATACTGGAGGCATTTCACAAAGAGAGAAAAGAGAAAATAGAGAAGAGAAACTGAGACAATAAAACTTCCCAATGAAAATTTCCCCAGTTGAACAGCAAAAACAACAAAAAAAGCCCTACAATTTCAAAGCATTAAAACATAGACTGGGCCAGGCATGGTAGCTCATGCCTATAATTCCAGCACTTTGGGAGGCCAAGGTGGCAGGCTCACTTGAAGCCAAGAATTCAAGACCAACCTGGGCCATATAGTGAGACCTCCATCTCTACAAAAATAAAAATATAATAAAAATTACCCAGGTGTTGTAGTTCATTCCTGTAGTCCCAACTACTCTGGAGGCTGAGGCCTAGGAGTTCATGGCTTCAGTGAGCTATGACTGGATCACTGAATTCCAGCCTGGGCAACAGAGCAAGACCCTGTATTTAAAAGATAAAAAACACATAGACTACCAAGAAAGGTAAAATAAAACACTCTGGCCCATCATTTTAAAATTTAAGAATACAATGAAAAAAGAAAAGCTACTAAGGATTTATGGCAGAAGGGGAAATGGGCAGGATAGGTGAAGATGATAAGTAATAAGAGTGAGCATCAGTTTAGCATTAAATTCTCATTACCCAAACTGAATTCAAAAGTGGAAATAAAGTTCAGAGAAAAAACAGTTTTGATTTGAAAACACTTCATCAGACTTTCAATCAAGTGGTGAGCAAAATAAAATTATTTACAATGTATTCTTATTTTTACTTGAAGATATGTTTAAGCAAACTACAATAAACGGCTAATAAAGTACATATTAATGAGCAAAAAGCAAAACTGAAAAGGAAGAACAGGTGCTACCTCAGGGTAGATAATTATCCATCTATTATTGTTTCATCTCTCACTCTTTTCACTAGGCGAGGTTCTTTGACTATCTGCTCTCATAGCATACTCCATTTGTTCCTTTGTGGTAGTGATCATATAATAAATAAATTATCATGAGTGCTGTTTTAGTAACTTTTGTCTCCTAGACTAGATATCAATCTTCGTGAAGGAGGGACTGACTACATCTGTTGTGTTCACCATAGCAACTTTAAAACATAGCTCAGAACTGAGCAGTTAACATTCAAAAACGCTTTTGAATAAATGAATGAATGCCTACAAATAAGTTTACAAAAACTCATTTCAGCCAAGCCTCATCTTCAAACTGCTGCTAATTTATGTTTCCCCCTCCACTGCCTATATTCCAGAAACCATTATAATCCAAATATCTATGTGTATGAGTGACGCCACATGAATAGGTCTGCTTCCTTCCTCCAATGCTAATCAGTTGTGAAATTCATTCTTTGGATATGCCCAGTTCCTCCAGGTCCGGTCTCAAGTTAGTCAACTATATCATCGCCCATCCAAAATTTTAATTTCCTTACCTCTTGGCAATGAAGTCTCAGTCTTGCTCTCTGTCCCTGAACCTATTCTGAGCTAACCCATGACATTCCTTGTGTGTCCATGCAACCTGCCCTTCACCCACACTTAACTTACACTGCAGCTGGATATACTACAGCTTCTGTGCACACTGATGGCATTCCACCTCCAGTGCCTGCCAAACCTTTCAGCTTTCTGCATCAGGGCTTCCTCTCAGTATGGCTGCTGCTCAGTCCCCACCCTCAAGTATTTGGGAGTTAGCAACCCTGGGGAACCCTGTAACTACTGGCAGTAGTAGCCCTCTGCTGTCAGCCCCTTGTTGAGACCATTGTGAAGTGCTTGCTATTTGCCTCCTCAGAGGGCTACCTGCAGCACAGGGACCCAAGGAGTCAGAGCCATAACCTTTATTGAATTCTGTTCTTTGCCTGTTGTGGTTGTCCATACCTTCTATCTGGCTTCCTAGGATCAGCTCCCAATAATCTACCTGTAACTCAAGTACTTATCTCAAGATTTGGTTCAGAGAAACGAGAGATGAATTTCTAATGAACAAATTCAATGAATATATTTATATTCTTATCCCTTTTGCAAGATTTGACCCTATTCCTCCTTTCTCTATGAAATTTTCTCATCTTGACTTTTCTCACAATGTGTTTCTGGCCTGTTCCTACTTTCCTGATCTCTCCTTTGTTGACTTCTAGTTTTCCCTTTAAGCAGAGGAACTCTCACATCTGTTCTTAGGTGTCCTTGATTCATGTTCCATGAACTCTTCCTATGTAATATCCACTTTCACGGGGTTAGCAGTTACTTATTCATACATCAATGGCTGTGGAATCTACCTGTACAGCTCTTGTCTCTAGAATTGTGAACACATATCTTTACTTGCCTGTTGTGCGTTCCCACTTAGCTATCCCCACAGACACTTTCTTTAAAAAATTAGGCTTTCACTCTGTCACAGCCTAGAATGCAGTGGCATGGTCATAGCTCACTGTAGCCTCCATCTCCTTAGGCTCAAGTGATCTTCTTACCTCAGTCTCATGAGTAGCTGGGACTACAGGCACGTGCCATCACACCTAGCTAATGTTTTTGATCTTTAGTAGAGACAATGTCTTGCTAAGTTGCCGAGGCTGGTCTTGAATTCCTGAACTCAAGCAGTCCTTCCACCTCGGCCTCCCAACGTGCTGGGATTACAAGCGTGAGCCACCACTCCTGACCCAAAGACACTTAATTCTCATTTACCTGTAACTTATTCATTATATTTTCTTACCTCAACTATGTACTTCTCTTTCTATATATGTTTTCTGACTTAATGTCCCCCATCATCCACATTGTAACCTATTCTTGCCATTCTTCTTTCTTTATCATTTCCTATAGAAACCATCTCTATAAATTCTATGTGCTTTATATATATATTATATGTGTGTATGTACACACATAGCATATATATTCCATTTGTATATGTATTATATATGCATATATATCATATCTATATTCCACACATACATATGGAGTGTGTGTTTGTGTGTGTGTTTTATAACATTCTTTCTGTCCCTCTCCTGCCTAATGCCTTCAAACTACTTCATCTGAACTATTATGAGAGCAATCCTACTCACACTGTTTAATGCATCCAGGATGCTTCTATCAGAACTGATGTTCTAAAATCAAAATGTAATCATGAAAAACTTTTGCTTAAAATTATTACATCATGTCTTAGCATTTTTTCATTTATTATACTAATTCTCTACCCAGGAACTAGGAATCTGGGGAAAATGGTTTAGGTAAGTAAAATCTTATGATTGGTGTAAATGTGGCTGTTTGAGGAGGAACAGATAAAGTGTGATACCTGAATGATGACCCAAGAAACAAGCAAGTGCAGGCACCTAGGACTTAGGTGGAAAGTTTTCTAAAGGCAAATGTTTCTTTCTGAGTGAGCTATTTTTATCATAGTTGTCTCTAAGAGATGAGATTTGTAAAGATAGCTAATAAATACTACAGATTAAAAAATTGAATCATACCAATAGTTTTCATGTTCCTGGATGAATAACCAAATGACATTTGCAATATACTCCTTAATATTATAGAATTTTTCAAGAGTAGATTATTCTGCTATGTAAATATGTAGATGGTACTATGTAAATGGTAAGCCAGTAAAGAATCAAGACTGACTTTTCCTGCTTCCTGTGTACTATAAACAGATTTGTTTGAAATACTTTCATTCCTTTTTATTCAGCTCATTTCTGATCACTGCCCAAGGAAGGTAGTTAAAATAGGCCATTGACAGAGTGATAATACTTATTTTCTCAACAATGATCTTTGGTAGGTGATAAAATGCTACTTCCCTTGTAAAGAGAAAGGGCAGCTGCCTACAAAACAACAGTGATCTTCTAAGGTGTGAGCAAAAGAAAATGTATTGTGCAATAAATCTATGAAGCAAGGAGTTATTTCAGGACTACTGGATGACGCCAAATGTGGTCTTTTGAAGGTCAGCAATTTCGTGATCTATGTTATTAGAAATTTCAATGAGTACTGCAATATCATACTCTGAATTTTTTAATGTAAATTACTTGGTTGGTCTTTACAACTAAATTAAAAAATACTTTAGGGCTATATGAATTGCTCCCCATATTTGAAATTTTCAGAATTGAGTATTCTGGATACAAGTGAGAGAATCTAATGAGAATAGATAATATTTACAAGACTTCCCACTGACTATAGGATAAAATTCAGGTTTCTTATCATGACAAATATGCTCACAAACTGGCAGCTACCTACTTCTCCTAGCTTGTCTCTAGCACTCTCAACATACCACTCAGCACCCTACAAACATGTATCCAATGTCCACAATACCTACAACATTATACTTCCATCCACCTGTTACTGGAACACTGTCTTACTCTAATTCATTTTGTGAAAGTAAATTTCTATTAATTCTTCAAGGTGCGAGAAACATATAACTTCTTTTGTGAAGTCTTCACAGTGACTCTACAAGCAGTATACAACTTTGTATATGTCTACCTGTGATGTAGTCATTACCATACTATTTACATGTGATCAGCAGCCGTACAATTGCACAAATGATTTTCAAGCTCTTTTCCCGCCCAAACCACCCTTATCCTGACTACAAATTTGGAATTTCTTTCATTCAGTGCTTTTAATGTACCTTGGTGATTCTCAATTCTCCTTTACCTTAAATGTTTACTCATCGCTGCAGGGCTCAGCTTAAAAGTCAACCTGGCAAGAAGTCTCCCTTTATCTGTAGACTAAGTGAAATTAATTTGCTCCCAAATTCCCAGAGGTTCTTTCAGTCTCTATTATAATGCTATTCATTTATAATTATAAATAAATAATAAATCTCTCCTTTTCCATTTATGTCCAAGTGATAGAAATATAATTAATTTCAACAGTAAGTAAGTGTAAGTCCACTTTGTCTTAGAAGGTGATCATATTTTATTAGGATTCACTGGAGGGTAAAACAGGACTCAGACAAGTACTAGGGACAAAAAAAAAAAATGTATTAAATAGTATGGTTTTCCCTAGGTAGAAAGAAATATAAAGTTGTATCCCATTGTATCAGGTTCATTTGAGAGCTATGAGAAATCTGATTATAATAAAACATGAATTAATGCTTGCTATATGCAAGATATCAGTTGCAAGTACTATAAAAATAGGTTTGTTTGTTGATTCTAAAGAGAACATCTACATAGGATCTTTTGTTTCTCTCAGCTTAAGTGGCCACCTGTGGCTCTCAAGCCTCTTGATCAGAGATTTGTTTGAAGTAATGAATCAGATATGCAGGGATCAATTTCCAGAACCAGATGAGGAGGAAGCGAACTGGTTAACACTATGTTGGTGTGAGCCTGCCAAGTGGCAGACAAGCAGCTGGCCATATAGAACAAACAGAAAGACTGCAAAACTATAAGGCAAAGAGTAACAGCTGATGCACATTTGTACTGTTGATTGTTCCTTGGGCCCAAGCCCAAAAGCTAGTCCCCTGATAGTGAAGCTACCTTTGGACAGTAATCTTTGCTCCAGTACAGTGAAGGGAAATAAGAAGCTTTCTCTGCTGGGATGCCCATGGTGTTGCTTTGCTTCTTTGGTCCATCCCCCTCATCTGGCTTGTATTTTGGAGAACTAGCAGGAAAATGAGGGAATAGGGCTATTTAAAGATCCAGGAGTGCTGGTTAGAGTATAAGGAAATGCTATGATTAAGCTGTTGTGCAAGGATAGGGGCAAATGGTAATGAATCTTTAGGGAGTTCTGAGAATGGAGATATTAGGTTCCTTACACAAGGGCTAAAGATCTGGTCTCAGACACTCGAGTAGGCTGTTATGACCCCATGCATACTTAAAAACTGAAGAGCAAGATGAGAAGAAAGAGAACAAAGAATGGAGAAACATGAAGGGAAAGGGAGAATCAGAGACATCCTAAAATAATGTATTTACTCAACAGATATTTTTGAAGATCCACTATGTGTATACCCAGCATGTCCTTATATTAGGCAGTGATGGTCAACAGACTATTGAAATTCTAATTTTCAAGGAAATCAATCTCTAGAAGGCAAGCAAAAACAAGGTTAGAAAAATACATATCTGCAATACAATACAAAATTATCTGGATTCAAAGTTATATGGGTCATATATTGCATAAATAGCAAGAAACAGACTATTGCAAGGGGTCCTGTAACATGAAACAAGAAGTATAAAATTACCTGAAAATCTAAGTTACTCAAAAAAGGTGAAGAAAAATAAAATTTGATGACTTGTGGATGGTAGTTTGCAAGGTTCATGGTTTTTCAAGAGGTATTATGGAAGGTTTTGTTTTGTTTCTATTCTGTGAAAATTTGCAAACTTGGGCAATAAAGTCAGAACTTCTATCTACACTTTATTTTTAAATATAAGCTTGAAACGCATCAAAATATCACTCAATTATCAGATTTTCTAATGGTGCCTTATTGTGGCATTCCCACTTATATTATGTCAGATAACATCTGTCACAAAGAAGAGCCAGTGATGATCCACTGTTTTAAAGGCTGCACTTTGGGGAGGAAAGTAACTTTGGCTACTAGCACTAACCAGGAGGTAAATTATAAAGCAAGAAATGAGATATATTTCAATATCTGTGACAGATGTAACATCATACCTGAACCACAAGAAAAAGCCATTTAAAACTATTTAAAAGTTTGAATGCCAATAGTAATTTATCCCCTAGGGTGACAAAGAAGGGGTGAGGAAAGGGAAAAGAATAAGAGAAATAAGCCTCCAGTGGCTTATTCCACAAACTAATGTGTTAGATTTTTTTTTTCTTCTGGCTCTGGTTTCTCAATAGCCATATTGTCATATGATTACTAAGATCAAAAGTATTTATTTTAGAAGGAAGAAAACCCTATGAAAGTTGATTTTTAAACTTATGTTCGGATAACCCTTTAGTCAATGTAATATTTACATTGTTTGATCCACTATGAAGTGAATCAGCAATACCTCCCTTTAAACAAGGGTCAGAACAGAGGTCTGCTTGAATGAGGAATTTTGTATAAAAAGAAAAATAGGAAGCTGGATGAGAATAAAATATTTTTAAGGTTTAAAATAGTGGTGCTAACTACCTGATAAAAGATGGAGAGAAAGGATATATGGGGAAAGAGGAATCCATGAAAAGAAAGATAAATTGTATTTTCCAAAAAGTTTAATTGGTTAACTGGAGATGAGTTAAGAGTGCTTTGATGTCTTTCACATGTTCTAAGTTATGGGCAATGGATAAAGCATCCTGCATTGTCCTAGGCACACTCTGTAGGGAAAGTCTGCAAATCTGAAGTCAACTTTTCCAAGATCAGTAAGTGAATAAGGTAGAATATCATCAAGATCTTGCCCCAGGTGCTCTGAGAGTTCTACAAGGGCTCCCACAGTTGGTTTGCCCTTTGAAACTTAAGGTTCTAATTCTGAAACACAATAGCATTGGACTGAGCATTGTACTCAGAAAAACCCAAGTCATAGGCTAAATCCTAGCCTCTATCATTTACTGGTTATGTAACTAAAAGAAAATTAGTTTATATCAGTTTGCTTGCACAAAAAGTGGTGATAATAACAGTTACTATTTCATAGAATGCAACACGTCAATATGAGCTTTTATGTTTATTCTTATTAATGATAGAAATACTGATATCCAAGTCAATTGGACTTCAAGTTATGTTTTGCTGTGAGAAGTATGGCAGTCAGTAGCTTACTACATTATATTGCATGTCATAACAGTATAAACTGGATAAGAGTTGCATCATATTACATTGGTATACCATAGTACTTCCTTATCCATGGGGGATATGTTGCAAGAACCCTAGTGGATGCCTGAAACCATGGATAGAATCAAGCCCTATATATACTGGTTTTTTATACATACATACCTATGATAAAGCTTAACTTATAAATTAGTCACATTAAGAGTTTAACAATAACTAATAATAAAGCAGAACCATAACAATATTCTATAAGAAAAGTTATAGGCATGTGATAATTATGTCTCTCAAAATATCTTATTGTACTGTGCCCACCTATTTTAGGATTACCTTTGACTATGAGTAACTGAAACCATGGGGAAAAAATGTGGCTTAAGGGGGACAACTGTAGCTGCTTAACAGGGAACTTGACTTAGAAAATGAAACAGAGTTATGTTTTAATCTCATGAAAACATAATAATAACAGATAACGTTTCTGAGCTTATAATTTTATATTTGCTATTGTACTTCATCTGGAGAAATATTCTACAGATAAATAAATTGGAGTTCAAAGGATCAAGTTAATTATCCAGAACCACACAGCCAGGATGCCGTGGAGGTGAAATCAAACCCAAGCCTTCTAAGTACACGTGTCATATCCCTTACTTGCAAACTCACTTAACAGCCATCATCATATCAGTTGACTACTGCTCTGTAACAAATCCTTTCAAAACTTTAGAGGCTTAAAATAACCATTTTGTTTGTGTGTTTGTTTTCATGATTGTGGGTTGGATGGTATGTTTTTTAGGTCTAGGCAACTTTAACTGGGGCTCGATGTTTTAGGATGGCCTCGCTCCCATTATGAAAGTCTGGTTGGACTAGGAGGTCTCAGCTGAGATGGCTCACCTCTGTGCCATCACTCAGCAGGCAAGCCTGTGCTTTATCGCATATCAGTCTCAGGGAGTCAAAGAGCAGTACATGAGCAAGCTATGGCACAAGCACTTTGTAAGCCTCTGCTTGTGCCATATGTCCCACTGTTCCATTGGCTAAAACAGGTCATACAGCCAAGTCCAGGGTCACTGAATACAAGGAGGTATGAAAAAATTAAAGGAATCGTAGTAAACATGCCGACATTTTAATATCCCTTAGTTCTGAGTGGTAAGAGTCTAGGTAATTTTTATTTATTTTATTTTTCTGTATCTTGCAAATTATCCAAAATGAACATTACTTTTATAATATCAAAATAGACATTTCCTAAATAATTTAGAAAATCAGGCCATTTTCTGGAGAACCACAAGTCCTAGTTGTGAGCTCATTTCTTTTTGAAATGGGAATTAAGACTTCTTTTCTCTAAACCACAACAGATAATGTTACTGTTAATGTTTCTCAGGGTTCTCTTTTGTCTTTCTCATCTTATTGCTCCGCTCACTCTTCCAGTATGATCTCATGAATTCCTGTTCCCTCAATTATAATTTAGATGCTGATAACTCCCAAATCCATACACCCAGCAGAGTTCACACACAAGTTTCTCCAAATGCTTACTGGACATATCCACTTGGATGAGCATCTGCTCACTCTTAAAACTGCAAATGTGATTGTTACTGTGCTCTTTCCTGCTTAAAACCACTTACAGGGTCTAATTTGCCCCCTTCTTCCGTGTATGTTTTTCTGTCTCTCACTCTTCGTCACTGTGTTATGCCTATAGGCACCTTTCTTATAGTTGTTTGGAAGTTTTCTACCCCCAGTTTTTTCAGAGCTGCAAGCTGTCTTTTGCCACAAGACTTCATCATACATGCAGTTTTCTGGTGTTTGAAACCCCAGAAGTACCTTCCTGTAGTTTAATATACAGCATTTTTATGATCTTGGCAAAAGTATCAATTTCAAACCAGTCAAATCTGTTAGGTTCCCAAGTTTTAGACTATTTATCTCAGGATGTGACTAGAAATAATCAGTTCCTTTTTATCCTCTGTATCTCAGATTAAATGTCACTTCCTCCTAGAAGCATTCCCTGATCACCCAAACATGGGTCATATGCCCTTAAGTGTTTTGAGAGTACCCCAAACTTCTGCTACACAATTTATAAGGCTATATTATAATTTTCGGTAAAATTGTCTGTGTTTTCTAATTAAACTATGATATTGGACCAAAACTAAGTTACCCTGGTATCATTTCCATTCCCTAGAAGAATGCCTGTGATATGAATACATATGATACATTCAGTAAGTTATTTTATTTGCTCAACTAAAACAGATTCCTTAATACATATTTCAATGTAAAGAAACATTGGTGAGAAAATGACAATAAAAACATGTCATGTAAATGTATTTATTTTATTTGAATAGTTCTAGGGGTATAAGTGGTTTTTGGCTACATGGATGAATTGTGTAGTAGTAAAGTCTGGGCTTTTAGTGTACCTGTCACTTAAATAGTGTACATTGTTCCTAACAGGTGTTTTTTGTTTGTTTGTTTGTTTTTTATCTCTTATTGCCTATCACTTTCCCATTTCTGAGTCTCCAAAGTCCATTATACCACTCTATGTTTTTGCCTGTCTATAGGTTAACTCCCACTTATAAGTGAGAACATGAGGTATTTGGTTTTCCACTCCCAAGTTACTTCATTAGGATTATGGCCCCCAGTTCCTTCCAAGTTGCTGCAAAAGACATTATTGCATTCTTTTTGGTAGCTGAATAGTATTGCATGGTATATACATATCACAAATTCTTTGCCCACTCTTAGGTTGATTCTATTCTGTGCAATTGTGACCTGTGCTGAAATAAAAATACCTATGCAAGTGTCTTTTTAATATAATGACTTGTTTTCCTTTAGGTAGATACCCAGTAGTGGGATTGCTGGATTGAATAGTAGATCTACTTTAATTCTTTGACAGATCTCCATTCTGTTTTCCATAAAGGTTGTGCTAATTTACATTACCGCCAGCAGTGTATAAGCATTCCCTTTCCACCACATCTATGCTAACATCTATTGTTTTTTGACTTTTTAATAATGGCCATTCTGGCTATGGTAAGGTCATTGTGCTTTTAATTTGAATTTTCCTAATGATTAGTGATGTTGAGAATTGTTTCATGTTTGTTGGCCATTTGTATATCTTCTTTTGCTAAACATCTGTTCATGCTGTTTGCCCACTTTTTAAATTAATTTTAATTTTTATGTTAAGTTCTGGGGTATGTATGCAGGATGTATAGGTTTGTTACATAGATAAATGTGTGCCATGATGGTTTGCTGCACCTATCAACCCATCACCTAGGTAATTAAGCCCAGCAGGCATTAGCTGTTTTTCCTAATGCTCTTCCTCTCCCGACTTCATCCCCTGCCAGGCCCCAGGTGTGTTGTTCCCGTCCTTATGTCCATGTGTTCTCACTGTTCAGCTCCTACTTATAAGTGAGAACATGTGGTGTTTGATTTTCTGTTCTTGCGTTAGTTTGCTGAGGATAATGGCTTCCAGCTTCATGCATGTCCCTGCAAAGGAAACCCCATTTAAAAATGGGCAAAGGACACGAATAAACACTGCCTACTTTTTCATGAGATTATTTTTTTTCTTGGTGATATTTTGAATTCCTTTTACATTCTGGATAATAGTCCTTTGTCAGATGCACAAATTTTACAAATATTTTCTACAAATATTTTCTCCTATTCTGTAGGTTTTCTGTTTACTCTGTTATATCTTTGTTGTGCAGAAGCTTTTTACTTTAGTTAAAAGTTCCATTTATTTAATTTTATTTTTTCTTGTATTTGCTTTTGTGGTCTTAGTGATAAATTATTTGCCTAGACCAATGTCCAGAAGAGTTTTTCCTGGGTTTTGTTCTAGAATCTTTTCAGTTTCAGCTTTGAGATATAAGACTCTAATCGATCTTGAATATTTTATATGGTGAGAAATGGGGACTAGTTTCGTTTTTTCTGCATGTGGCTATCCAAATTTCCCAGCACCATTTATTGAATAGATGTCCTTTCCCCAGTGTATGTTTTGTCTCCTTTGCTGAATATCAGTTGGTTGCAAGTATTTGCCTTTATTTCTGGATTCTCTATCCTGTTCCATTAGTCTATGTGTCTATTTTAATACCAATACCATGCTGCTTTCATTACTATAGCCACATAGTACAATTTGAAGGTGGTTAATGTGATGCCCCTAGGTTTGCTCTTTTTGCTTTGGATTGCTTTGGCTACTCAGACTCTTCTTTGGTTTCACATGAATTTTATGCTTTTTTTCCTCCTAATTCTGTGAAAAGTGACATTGGCATTTTGGTAGGAATTGCACTGAATCTGTAGACTACTTTGGGCAGTATGGTCATTTTCACAATATTGATTATTCCAATACGTGAGTATGAGATGTTTTTCCACTTTGTGTCACCTAGATTTATTTCGTCAGTGTTTTATAGTTCTCCTTACAGAGATCTTTCACCTCGTTGGTTAAGTATGCTCCTAGGCATTTTTTGGTAGCTATTGTAAAAGGGATTGAGTTCTTGATTTGATTCTCAGCTTGGTCATTGTTGGTGTATAGCAGTACTTTTGATTTGCGTACACTGATTTTGTAACCTGAGACTTTATTAACATTAAATCTAGGAGTCATGGAGGAGTCTTTAGGGTTTTCTACATATAAGAGCATATCATCATCTAACAGAAATTGTTTGACCTCCTCTTTTCCAATTTGGATGATTTTTATTTTTCTCTTCCCTGATTGCTCTGGCTGGGATTTCCAGTACTATATTGAATTGAAGTGGTGAAAGTAGGCATCCTTGTTTCGATCCAGTTCTTAATGGGAATGCTTTCGACTTATCCTCACTTAGTCTAATGTTGGTTGTGGGTTTGTCATATATTGCTTTTATTATTTTGAGGTACAGAACATGCAGTATGCATTTAAATGCCTCATATATTTTGGAAAATATTTGACTTATTCACTATATTCACATGGGCTATTTTCAAGGTAGAATTTAACAAGTGATGTTAGGAACACATGACCCAGTACACTCAGAGTTACAAGCCTAAAAATAAAGCCTATATGAAGACACACAGGGAACTCACAGTATTGATTGCAGAAGGCATGATTTCCCAGAGAACTCTAAAAAACAAACACACTTGATTTCTTAAGCTTTTCTTAAGCTTTTTCTTCTTCATGTTTTTAAAGTAGCAAACAAAATGAGTTTATTGGCATTTCCCTTATATTCATTCTTGTCGGACAGGAGTAGACCTTTTTCAGATAGCTTTATCCAATAGATAATTCCAAAATTAATTTTAAAATTAAATTATATGTACATATACTTATGTTTATTATATATATCTAATCATATGAAGCATCATACCTTAACAATGAAAAATAACTTAAAGCCACGTAAATATGTATAAAAATACCTAGGAACCACAGCCTATTAACACAGAGTTACTCTGGAATAGCTGTGAAGCATTTTAGATGCTTTAGCCTAAGAAAAATTGTAGGTTACGGTTTCATAAGAGAATAAAGAATTTTATGTTAGTAGTAGGATCCTTTCCTGCAAAGGAATTAATATATTTAACTGAAAATTCTGTCCAAAAAATTTTGCCTCTGGTGAATATTTTCACCTAATTGTTATGTAATTAAACCCATGGACTTTGGAATAAGGATGAGTTTTGGAAGTTCTCATCCAAGTGAGAGACTATTCAATCTCATTTTTCTCATTTGCATAATAAAGACAATTATGTCTGTTTTATAAGGACATAGTGATATTCATTCCTTCACTCAACTAATACCTATTGAGTGTGCATTATTTAATAGGCAGTATCTAGTAATAAACAAGATATACCCAGGCTACTTCTACACTAAGCTTACCATTGAATAAAGGAGGTTTTATTACTTAAAGTGTGTGACGAAGCACTTAGCACAGCACTTTACACACAATAATCAATAAATGTCAATTATTATTGGTATTATTACTTCTTAAAGAAGTAATGGAGCACGCCATTCTAAAACAAAAAAAAAATAGCAGTGGGTGGTATGAATTTACCTATATTCATATGCATACATACACATACATTCATACACACAAATATGTGTATACATATACCAAGATGTCCAAATACACAGACATGTCAGTGATTCTGCAATATCCACTACAATTCTCTATTTTAAAAGTATAAAATTCAATTTAGCTTCTCTTAATATAGAGGTTTGGGATTCAAACTAATTTAATAAAGATTTTAAATGAAGTTGGACTAGTCAGTGACTCATAGGTCAGAAGTGGGTGGCAGGTGATAGAGGGGAAGGCCTCAGTGGGAAAAGAGACTCTCAGTACCAGTTCCCCATTCAGAATGCTACAAGGTATTATTTATTCCATTATTTTAACCTAAAACTGATGCATAAGTCACATTTTTCCATATTTATAGACATGAAAGTAGTTATGTTTAAAGAATACCTGGAAAAAAAAAACTTGCCAAGCACCCCCAAACCAAAAAAAAAAAAAAAAAAAAAAAAAAGTTAGGTAATGTTTTAAAAGACTGTCTTATTCTGAGTCTTACCCTCTCTAATCTCCATTCCCCATCCCCATAAGCCAGTTATAGAAGAAACTACAGCCTCTTGTTTCATCAAGAACTATATAATGTTTATAATTTGTAATTTTGCTCAAGATTCTGTGTTATAAAAACAGTCATTTTGTCTCAATTTTAAGGTGCTTGTTGATTGTCCTTAGTAATTTGGACAACACAGAGTAAACAAGAAATATGTTTAGACCTATATTCTATTAATCAAAGATTTGTAGAGTTTTGTCTGTCTTTCTCAGAATTATACTCATTAGTGTATCAATGTATAATGTGTAATAAGCAAGAATTCACTGGGCTATGATTTTAATACTTTAACTGTTGTGAATTGAATAAAATATATTTTAAGGATACAAACTACTTATTGCAATAATATATCTAAACCAAATAACCTACTTGAAAGCCTTCAGAGCCTGAATATTTAATAATAATAATAGCAATACAATAATCTCCTTGTGTAACCTGAATATATTGAACAAAAGCCTCACTGGTATTGAAGTATAAAATCAGAAATTATCAGCATACATAGGAAATAGTATATTAGGCCAACTAACATGAAACTATATAAAATGTAGTCAGAGATGATTATGAAATAATTTTGCCAGTTCTCTCATAAGAACAGTGATGCAGAATTAAGTGGGTGGTTAATATTATAAGGTAAACTCTTAACAAGCTAGACATTGCTAAATTTATTTATGCAATTTCGTTGCCAAACGAGACAAGATGTTATAAATACTTTTAAAAGAAATAAAAAGCAACTGTAAATGTGAGTATTTGCAGTATAAGTCCACCCTATGAACAGATGTCAAGAAGGAAAATATCTCTCTCTCTCTCTCTCTCTCTCTCTCTATATATATATATATATATATATAAATTAAACAGCCAGAAAGAATGGAGAGCATAGTATGTGGCACTCATTTGACTAGATTCTGTAGGCGAATCAGAGCTAAGATATTTATTTTTCAATATATTCTGAGCACTTGCTAAGTGACAGACGTAGCACTAGGCACTGAGTATATGTCAGGAAGCATAATAAAAGTCCTTTACCACTATGAGTCTGGTAAGACTGGTGAGTAAACAGGAAATTGAAATTTAATGAAATATATTCTGTAGGACCAGAAATTTGGTATATGGGAAAAGACAAATTTGCGAAATCTAGAAATCAGGAAAAGAGTTCCATGTACATTTGAAAAAGTTCAGATAGAAGGTCTGAGAACAAAAATTTATCTGGAGCAAAGGTTAGAAGCTAATGTTTAAGGAGAAAAGACTAGTTAGGTAAAGTGTGGTAAGCTTATCAGAATACTATCCTTGACCAGAAAGTAGTGATCTAAAGTTAGATTACATACATAATTAAACAAAGTACAGCAATTCTAGTCCTATAAATGAAGTCCCTTAAGTCCCTAATGATATAGTAGGGTTAATATCATCAATACTAATTGACATCAGTAACAAAAATGGAAGATATAACTTGGTAGAAATAGCAATAGTTTATTTCTGGTATGAATCTGGTCTGATATTTAATAGAGAACTTGGGAAGAAACAAAAATAACTTTCAGTTCTGCTTAAGAGGTGATATCTATTCTCATTAAAATGTTTCTTAGTTCTCACAGGGCAACTAATTCCATGGCTAAAAACAAACAGAAGTTAACTGTCTGTCAAAAGCTTAAAATGGGCCTTGATAACACATCTTGACTTTTGCCCAAGGTCCTCCTAGAGAAAGGCCACAGCCAGAATCCTCGACGCCAAGAAAAGTTATAGAAAGAATTCTCGTACTAACAGGGTATTCCGGTACTGAAGTGCAGAATGACTCTATCACCCTTGTTCATTCACTTTGGATCTAACCAAACTATACCCAAAGCTCTACTCTGTGAAAAGAAAAAAATGAAGAATCTAGAGGACAGGAAATATACCTCTCTTAGTTAGACATGTTTGATGGCAAAGAACAAAAGCACACAAAAATAAGTTAAAATTCAAAATAGGTGTTTTTGTAGGTGTGCAATAGTTGATCACACATTCATTTTTGGCCAAGAAATGAAAGGAGCTGGACATCATAAGGACTGAGCCAGGGACCTGGAAATTCACTAGTGGAAATTTCTTTCCTTCTCCCTCAGAATTATTTTCTATTTCTGCTTCCTGCTGCATATCTTCTCCAAACTTCTCTTTCTCTCTGATAGCCAGTTTTCCTGCTATCCTTGAAAATGGTCTATCATGAATAGAGGACCAGCTCCCTAGTTAACTGATTTACATTATCCCTGTATAAATTCTCCATAGCTAGAAGAGATCATTTAATTGGCTTCTAGAGTTCTGCATGAACAGTTTCTTCAAGAAGGAATTTGAGTAAGGAAAATATTTAGCATTTCTAGCAGCATGGTCTAGAACTTTGATTTGCAATCCAGACCATGTCTAAATTACAGAAATTAACTCCAAAGTTTTATACAAAAACATTCTTGGATATCCCACACAACATCAACTAAAAGGTTTTCATATATAATGTTTAGCTTAGAATATGGGAGTGTGTTATTCTGTGTTTCTGAGTTGTCATGTAGAAATCTTGAGAATTAACTAGGAATTAATAAGCTTACAAATTCAGTGCACATCCTTTGAGATAGCTAACAATCTTCTTTTTTGAGGATTCGAATTATGTTTTCCAATCAAGTATTATCATTATACATTTTAGGAAAACTAAAATCAAGTCCTCAAGTGTGGCAAGTTAATATAACGAAAAATACTGGTTACCAATCAGTAGAAGAAACCAACAGAACATAGCAACATAAAAGTACTACAGGCTTTTTCCAACAGAGGGACTTGATTACCTTATGAATTGCGAATCTGCCTCTACACTTCTAAGCTCCTACGTAAGTCAGACAAATTTAGCTCTCTTCAAGAAGGTATGACTTATTCCATAAAACTAATTTGTAGGTAAGAACAAGTTCTGCTACTACCATTGCCCCTTCTCAATTCTGATCCAAGCAAGGATGTTGTTTTAAATTTGATCCTCACACTTGAGTCAGATCTTTATAGGAAAACAGCAAGACAGGAGACTTGTCCTGTGTGAATCAAATCTTCAGCAAATGTGTTAACCTGTAAAGATGGCGAAAAATGATTGAGCACGTCATATTGAAACTACAGGTCAAATCCCTTTAAAAACTGATTTCAGATAAAGACTTTTTTTTTATCTTTAAATGTCCTTGTTTTGTATAGAATATTGTTCCAAGCAACTATCCCATTAGCTATGACGGAAATATTTCTATCACAGAAACATTTGGAATGTAACAGCTGATTACAAACTTACAAGCATATGCTGTGGACAGAATTGTGTATCCCCAAAATTCACATGTTAAAGCCCTAGTTCTTGATGGGACTTTATTTGAAGACAGGGCGTTTAGGAGGAAAGTAAGGTTAAATGAGATCAATCATAAGGTAGGGTCTTAATCCTATAATATCAATGGCCTCAGAAAAGGAGGAAGAGAGAGAACCCTCTCTCCAAACGCACATACTGAAGAAAGACCATGTGAATATACAACAGGAAGGAGATTGTCTGCAAGCCAGGAAGAAGGCACTCACCAAAACCTGACCTTGCTAGCATCCTGATTCTAGATTTCCAGACTTTGGAACTATGAGAAAATAAATTTGTTGTTTTAACCATGTAGTCTATGGTATTTTGTGATGGCAGCCCAAGCTAACTAATACACAACTCAGTTGCTCCAAAATCACAAAATTGGATGCTAATTACCAAAGAAGAAATCTTTAAGCATAAAGGAAATTATGAACTTGCAACTTCTATGATAGTTTTTAATTAATTAAGCAATTCATCAATTATAATCATGCCACATTTGGCTACTTTGGATATATTACTTTCTTGTAGATGCAGAATAAATGCTAAAATATAGCTACAAAGATAATTACATTTTGAACTGACACTTTATGAAAGTTATTTTGATTTATGAGAAACCCAATAGGTCTTAACTCGAGATAACTGAATTAATCATAAATTGATTTTATTATGGAATGATTAAGCTTGAGGATGAAGTCATCATTGCATTATTAATTTATATACTGTGAAGACGCAATTTATGTTTGTGATTTTTTAATTTACAAGTTCCAAATACCAATAAAGCCTGCTGCTAATTTGGGTTTTTGGTTTAGCACTTCAGTTGCCTCATTTTACGTAATGCCACCTAACTTTATTCAGAGGAGTATTTCCAAATATAAATAGATAAGATAATTTTAGAAATTTAATTAGTGATCCCTACCACACCACTTATTAGGTTTGACTTCAGATCACTGATTTTCTAAAAATTCCATGAGCTAAAATGATTATTTATTTAATACCACATCCCTATATGCTATATACTAAAAAGTACAATCTCTGCTAGTTGTTTACAAGAATAGAGTAATGAAAATGGATGTATCACAGCTATATGGGTTGCTTTGAAATGGAGGATTTGTTTCCAAGAGGGTATGATATTTTGCTGAGGACCTATGAAGTTACATGCATAAGAAATAGGGAGAAAACATTTTTTAATTATATTATTTGAGATACAGAGGAAATATAAGTATTTTCCTGAGCTAGAAGCCGTTTAGGTAAAAGGCAATTCTATCTTTAATTCCCTTTATTAAACAGAAATGTATTAAGCTTAGAATGTTTAAAAATAATTATTACCAAGGGCATGTTAAGATATTATAGATCATAGGGTTTACCCCATATTATCCTTCAAAAGATAAAAAGAATATATTACATTCCTCCTTTCATACATTCAACGAAATATTTATTGTGTACCTACCAATTGTTAGGTTACATGCTAGGAATTGTAGAATGTATGATGATTAAAAATAGACTTGGTTTCTATGTTATTGCACTTGTGGTCTAGTGGAGGAGCATGCCACTAATAATCACATTAGTCAATGTAAAATTACAGATGTGGTGCATGCTGTGAAAAGAAAAATGTATATGTTGTTATAAGAGTGCCCTGGGCTAAAACAAAAGCATTGAATTATCCTGAAATAGAAAAGACCTTGAAGAAGTAACTGCCCAGAGCTAGAGAAATGAGAGAGAGCCTGGTGAAAGATGACATTTAGTGCTTTACTTTTATCCCAAAAGTAATAAAAACTCTTTGAAGCTTTTAAGTAAGTGGGGTAGATGATGGGAATAATTACATTTGCGTTTTAAAAATATGTGCAGTCTAGTGGAAGAAAGATTGGATGCAGGCAGACCAGTTAGAAAATTATTTTGGAAGTCCAAAGGAGAGCTCTTGTTGCACAGACTGGAGTATTGCTATGAAAGTAGGAAGAAGTAGAGGGAAAATCAACAGAATTTGATCAAAGGATTGAACATGTTAAAATCATTAAAGCATAGCTTGCTCCCATTGGATTATAATATCAGTGTTAAAATAGATTAAGAAAAAAATTCTACTCAGGTTATGATATAAAAACTTCTCCAGCTTTTTGTGCCAATGAAGTGAGCATTCTGCAATGTGGATTAAAAAAATCTTCAATACCGATATTTCCAAACTTTTAAGAACCCCAAATATAAATAGCCTATTTCTGGTTAATCATGATGCTGCTTTGCTCCAGAAGTCCTGGTATACAATATTCAAATGTAATTTTTGTCTCTGAATTCTCATTTAAATCTACTTCTGTGGAAGTAATCTCACATCCTGGGTAAAAGTTATCACTAATTTGACGGGTACTGCTTACAGCTTATCATTTATAAGAAGACTGACATTTCACCAGGGAAGGACTACCCTTAGATAGTCAGGATTTCATGTTGCTAGGCAACCCATCAAAGTAGCCCAGAAACATTTAAAAAAATAGATTGTGTGTGCTAACCTCTACAAATGAGAACATATCCAAATATGAATTGAAATTCCCATATATTTTTAAGGAAACTCTCTAACTTCTTCTATAATCCTTCTTGGTCTGTAGTGAGGATTGCTAATGTGAGATGAGAATCTACTCACAAACATTAAGAAGGTAACATGATGCTTGAAGTAAAGGTAAGTAATTTTCTCAATATATGAATCAATTTAAGCTTATAATTGAGATGATCTTCTTTTATTTATTTTATTAATTTTTATTATACTTTAAGTTCTAGGGTACATGTACACAACATGCAGGTTTGTTACATATGTATACATGTGCCATGTTGGTGTGCTGCACCCATCAACTCGTCATTTACATTAGGTATATCTCCTAATGCTATCCCTCCCCCCATCCCCCACCCCACAACAGGCCCCAGTGTGTGATGTTCCCTTTCCTGTGTCCAAGTGTTCTCACTGTTTAATTCCCACCTATGAGATGATCTTCCTTTTAAAATAATAATTGTTATATAATTTAAGACATGATCTCAATTATTCACACCATCTGACTGATCTATTTTCCTAAAAATCAAAATTAAGCCCACAATAATTTTTGTATGAGTGGTCTGACTACTAAAGGACTCTCCATGAATTCGCAAAGATAAATTCTTCCATTCATTCTGAAGTTGTTTTGTTTGACTTTTCCTCTGAAGGTAAAGCCTCATAGAAAATCAGGGGAAATAAAACTGTCAGATGTCAAATTGGCTTTTCTGTCAACCCATTCCCCAGTGTCATTTTTCTTGGATTTTGATTTCATCTAAAGAATAAAATTTGAAATTTGAATTTAAAACAGCAACACTAAATTCTTATTGCAAGGTCTTCAAGTATCAGTATATAGATATATATCTATAAATGCACAGATTATGTACCTGATGTACAAATATTTTCCATTTATGCCTTTAAAAAGAATAAAGTATAGGCAATTCCATTTATCTGAGTTTTCTTATATTTGTTTCTTCTTCTGTGAACACCCACTTTTCTGACAATGCTGTTGACAATGTCACCCCCAATATGACAGTTTTATTATTTTATTCAATCTGTGGGTTAGACAAATTCAGCATACTCTGAATTTAAACCAACTTCAGCTTAGAAATCTTAAGAGAAAATGCCATTTTATAGCAAAAAACATTCAAAGACCTTGACAAAATATAAAATTAGAAGAGAGGCCAAGAATATTGACATTAAAAGCCTAATACCCTCTCTACTTTTATATTAACTTTGTTCCTTTTTTTGAACTGTACATGCACTTATATTTGCTTCTCCTTTCCTTTTGCAGATTTTTTCCTTTAGTTTTTATAGTAACACTTGATTTACTGCATTTTGTTTCTTGATATTTAACTTTTGTTTGTTAAAAAAATAGAATATGCATTAATATCCCTTCATTATAAAAGCAATATTTGTTCACTATATAAATGTGAAATATAGGGACAGGTAGTAGTAGGAAGTTATCTTTGTTCCAATACTTACAAATAACCAACCATGGATCTTACAATCTTAGAATGATGAGACTGAGAATTATTTCAAATATATGATCTCTTCTATGAAGACAAAAGAAAGAAATTCTACAATGCCCAAGCATTTTTAGAGGTAATGACCTTAAACAGAAAAATTAGAATTTTAGAACTGATTAGCACTCATTTTACCAATGAAGAAACAAGTTCAGAATAATTAAATGACTTGCTAAGGTGAAACAGCTTTCACTGTCATGAGAAATAGATGATTATTCCCTGTATGGTTCCACTGTCATTTTCAAGCATCAAAAGTTTTCTATTCTTTCTTTTCTTTTTTTTTCTTTTCTTTTTTTTTTTTTTTTGATGGAGTTTCACTCTGTCCCTAGACTGGAGTGCAGTGGCACAATCTCGGCTCACTGCAACCTCTGCCTCCCGGGTTCAAGCAATTCTCCTGCCTCAGCCTCTCCAACTAGCTGGGACTACAGGCATACGCCACCATACCTGGCTAATTTTGTATTTTTAGTAGAGACAGTTTTTGCCATGCTGACCAGGTCTCGAACTCCTGACCTCAGGAGATCTGCTGGCCTCGGCCTCCCAGAGTGCTGGAATTGCACGCGTGACCCACCGCTCCCAGCCTGTTTCCTATTCTTGACCAAAAAATAGAACCATCTAAACAAGTTGTCTATAATAGAGATTTCTGGGTTGCATGATTATTCAATGAATTAGTTTCTCAGGGAGAAACCCACAAATTCCTAAAAGTTACCAATCAGCTGATGACCAGCAAGGTTTGCAAATCTGTTACAGACCAACTCTTTCTTCTTTCATAACTTTCACATATTCGTTGTCTCCCTTCTTTATATTCTCCATTCCATTTATATTCATTTAAGGAATATGTTCAGGCAGTGTGCTAGCTATAAAGGCAGACATACAGAAAATAAAGAAATAGACCTTGACCTTCAGGGTTGAGCAGGAGGGCATGGTGGGAAAATGAAAGAGAGGTAGACACCATTTAAACTAGTAATTACAAGTTAAGTTCTACAATATAGTTATTAAGAGCTTTGTGAGTGTTGCTGGTTGAATTGTGTCTCCCCCTGACAAAATACATTCAAGTCCTAAACCCCAGTACCTGTAAATGTGACTTTATTTGGAGACTAGGTGTTTGCAGATGTAATCAAGGTAAAATGAGATCATGCTGGATTATGGTGGACCTAAATCTGATGACTAGTGTCCTTTCAAGGAAACAGAGCTTCAGAAATACAGACAGACACAGAAAGAAGGCCGTGTACAGACAGAGGCAGAAATTTGAATGATTTGGCTACAAGCCAAGGAACTGTGAGGATTGCCGACAACACTAAAAGCTAGGAAAAGGCGAGGAGGGATTCTTGCCTAGAGCCTTCAGAAGGAGAATGGTCCTGTGATATTTTGATTTCAGATGTTTAATCTCCAGAACTGGAGAGAATAGATTTCTGCTGTTCTAAACCACCCAGTTTGTGATAACTTGTTAAGGCAGGAAACTACTACAGTGAGTATCCCTTAAATGGCTTCATTTTGCAGGAAAACAAAAGATTGGAATGGTCAGTGAAATATATAAAAACTGTATGAATTAAACTGCCTTACATTTTGTAATTGCTAGAGCCAAGTCCTCTGGGAAAAATAAATCATATTAAATCTGTGTTTATCTTTGCCTATTTTTCACCAACATGAAACAAAACACAGAGGTATAAATATTTGCAATAAAATGTATTTTAAAATTCAGTAAATGCATACAAAATTCTTGAAAGATATATATTTTTTACTATACTCAATAAAAAGCCCAAACAGTTTCAATTCTTAATGATACAGAAGACTACACTCAATTATATTACAAAAATTTATCTCTTGCATATATAGATTATATTTTCTTTGGGGAATTTTCAGAGATATTTTAGGAACCCCTAATAGTGAATAACAATAGACTGTGTACCCTGAAGCATCCTGTCCTAAATCGCACAGCTACTAATGTCAAGAACTCTCAAAAAGAGAGAAGATTCTAGCACAGGGAAAATGAAAGAAGAATGATACCAAATACAAAAAAAGAACTAAGAAATGAACATGTAAGGAAAAGATAAGCCCAACTTTAGGAATGAAACCTTTGGACCAAGATAAGAAAATATAGGCTAATGTTGCATTCCTATTTATCACCTAAATTAAATAAAATATTATTTGGGGGTTCTTAGCCATTAACTCTCATCTTAAGAGATAAAAGTAGAGAAAGTGGAAAGGAAGATCTATTAAGAACATGCCAATGAAAACTAGAAGGAAACTGAATTCAGATGGAGTTGCCCCAGTTCGTAACAAGCAGCCTAATCCTTTATATAGAAACCAGTGTTGGGTACGTTTCTCATTTTGTTTCACCCTTGAACTAGAAATGGAACTTATAAATGTAGTATAACCAGATTTATAAACTGTGAATGGTAAATATTACACATGGAAATATGAAACAGCTACTATAATTACACAAATATATGAATAACAGTAGTTGCTGCTGTTGCATTTTCTAACCCAACTTCTCTGCCTTCCCTTTTTCCTCAGATGGACTCCATCTGATAATCATGATGAAATAAACATAGATGATCATTGCCATCATAAGCTAGCACATGTACTATTGCTATATATCAAATTTTACTCTAATGTATTTATATATATATATCATCTATTTTATCTTCATATTAATAATATAATAGATATACCAATATTACACATGGAAAACTGAGGTTCAGGGAGCTTAAGTGAGTTGCCTCAGCATCCCTCACCAGTAAATGAAAGAGTTAGAATTCAAACCCAGGTACGTCTAACACAACAGCTCATGTTATTAACCACTGACTTACACAGTTTCCCTTTGCCTTCATTTTCTGTATCCTCATTTTAAATTGGCACAGAAGTAGTGTCTGTGATATTCCATAGATTGGACGGGTATAACATCCAAAGTGGGGGAAAAAAATCCCTTACAATGCTTTGCCAAATCACTTGCGAGATTCTCTCAGATACTTTGTGGGTGGAGCCATCAGAACCTTGGGCCTGGTCAGTCTCTTCTAACATTACCCAAAAGGGTGAGAAAGTGGGAAGAAGCAAGAAATTTCTCAGGACATCCTAAACCTACAGGTGAAGAATGTGGCTTGCTAATGCCCCAGGTTCAAACCTTGAATGCCTATACTTTGAATGGATAAAGATGTATCGAAGTGAAAGAACAGCTTTCAAACCCAGAAGGAGAGAAAACTCAACCAGTCGATGAAGGAGGAAAATCAGAGAGAAATTAGGGAGCTGCTAATAAGAGGTCCAATTGTCTTCCTACTCACGTTAGTCAAAAAAATTGATTTTATGCATGTATAAATGGGGAGAAACAGATAGACAGAAATCTTCATAGATTGGTTCCTTATGCTTGGTAGAAAAGGGCAGGTGTGATATGGGCAGCCTGCTGCTTAGATTGTTCTTTCTGTCCTCACAGTCTATCAAGAAGACAGAGCCATCCAAGAGGGAGAGTAGAGAAATTAATAAAATATAGGCTAGTCATTGATTTATTTTAATTCTCACTATACAAACAAGCATTTGTATGTATTGTAGAAAAAAGATGAATACAGAGAACAGCAATAGGAAGACAATTTTTTAAATAATTCTTTATAAGAGGGATGACTATTTTAACATCATATTAGTTTTTTTCTTTTCTATTCATTTGCATCTAATATATCTAATACAATGATAACTGGATATCTCTATAATAATGACTGCATATTTACATATATGTCTAACTATAAATAAGTATACTTATTTTTACAAAAGTAGAATTATATATACCACATAGTTTTCTGTAACCTCATTTTCCCTTTAGCAGCATAATATGAACATTTTCCATATCAACAACATAAATTTGTGAAACAAATTATGAAAATTTGTGGTCCAGATTAGTATTAACATCTTTAAAATAATCTTGTAAGAAATTTTAATTATTTTATTTATTCTATTAAAATAATATTGCAATGAATATACTTATTTGTCTGATTAATTCCTTGGGACAGATTTCTAGAATTAGATTTCGGTTCAAGGAGTGTGTCATCTTTTGATATATGTTTCTTTCTGGGAATGTTGTACCAGTTTACTCCCACAAGCAATATATGAAGATGCCCATTTTCCAACACCCTTGCCCACACTTGGCCTGGTTAATGGTGTATTTTAAAACTATTTTATGGTATGATAATTATGTGTAGGATGGAAACTCTAGTATTAAGTGTCAGTGTTGAGATTATTCCCTTATTGAGTGAAACAATGAAACCAGTTATTTTTTTCTTGATAAAGAATAGATTTTCTGAAGAATATTAGCAAGTAATGATAGGTTATATTAAGGACACAAATATTAATAATTATGGTAGATTACCATAAATGTTTATGCTCTCAAAATATTCTTGGATTACAATTTTCAACAGCATCAGAAATTTTAATTTTAATGACTTGAATGACATTTATTAACTTTCCCATTATTAATGCAAAATAAACCAGTATCATTTTATAGCCAAAAAAATAATTAATCTGCACCACAGTTCCTCTTTTGTGAGTCATCACCTACCTGTGACAAGTTTCATGAGCCATTAGAAGGGATTTTCCATCCTCTGCAATGGATCACTGACACACAGTAAAATGTGTTTTACTTCAGTAAAATTAGTTTTACTTTTCCAGACAAATAATTATATTTATTTTTAAGGTAGGTTATACTTGAAAGAGCCGCAGGAAACTTTGTGTCTTTGCTTCCCTTTCACACATATGGACTCATTTCCATGATTGAAAGGTAAACCATATATTTTTTCTCCAACTTTAAATGGTAAGGAAGAAAAAGCCCATCCCATTTAATTGCTAAGTGTTATCATTAAGTGTTTCTCAGTTGCTCAAGATCAGTAAAAGAACAAATTCCGTACAGTGTACAGGCAAAACTATAATTCAGTCTCAATGTTCCACATGTTCATGGGTAATGCATGTGCTGCCTCAGGTTCACCCAAGCAAAGAGACCAACCAATGAGCTCTTTGCCTAATTTTGCTTTGAGTCACTGCCATAAAATTACCAACATTTTAGAACAAAATAATTCTATTTTAAGTATACACTGAATAGTACTTTATTTTGTTTAAGGTTATGTTTTTAGTGGCAGTTGAAACAGTTTTGCCTTAACTGTGAATTTAGGAAAAGTTAAAAAGTTCTCAAACAATGTAAGAATGCCAAGAAAATTAATTCAATATATGAAGCTAAATGGGAGTTCTACCTCCCTGAACAACATCATTTTTTACATGTTGCTCATACCAATCCTGATTAAGAAACAGTTTAGGAGTAGTTAAGCCTGGAAAAGCAAGTGATGTGTGTATGGCATTTCTGGAAACTTTGTTCTTTCCTTTTGTTATTTTTTTTTTTTTAACCATAAAAATGTAATGTTTAAAGGTTTTCTTAATTTTTTCTAAAATGATGTTTCAAAACACCAGATTGCCCCAGTTATATACAGACCCCCACACCTATGTCGGTAGAACTTTGAGCTAGAAATTACATCTAAATTCTTTAATCCAGTGAGCTCCCACCCCCAGGAAAAAATCAGAAAATTGTCTGCATGAGAATTTTTCCCTTTTACAATTAGTTAATAGTTAATATCTTAGAATCTACTGACAATGACTGAGGCTGATATAAAATAATGTAAAATTATATCAAATATATCATTTTTGTGCATTGTTAGTATTAACTGGCCACTTAGTTGGACAATTGGGCAGATGGGTAGATGCATCAACTATTAGGATCATTATAGGAATCAAGATCATTCCAAACAACTCACAGAATAGAAAGACCATTGGATCTACAGTCAAAAAAAGTTTGATTTAAATTTAAGAATTTACTAACTATGCAACTTGCCTAATTCCGGAATCATCATAATGGGCACACAATAATTATTTGTTGCATAAATGATTGACCAGTTTCCACTAATTCAAGAATTGACAGATTCTTCATTCTGTTGTACTGAATGTGAATGGACCAAAAGATAATTTTGTTTTTTTCTAAAGTTACTGACATATTTTTTCTTTTCTTGCTTTTTTTTTTTTTTTTTTTTTTTTTGAGAGGGAGTCTAGCTCTGTTGCCCAGACTAGAGTGCAGTGGCACTGTCTTGGCTCATTGCAAGCTCTACCTCCTGGATTCACGCCATTCTCCAGCCTCAGCCTCCCGAGTAGCTGGGACTACAGGCGCCCGCCACCACACCCAGCTATTTTATATATATATATTTTAGTAGAGATGGGGTTTCACCATGTTAGCCAGGATGGTCTCGATCTTCTGTCCTCGTGATCCACCCGCCTCGGCCTCCCAAAGTGCTGGGATTACAGGCGTGAGCTACCGCGCGGCCTTTTCTTGCTTTCTTAAGGAAATTTTAAGTTTGGATGCCTATCTACTGAATGCTTTGGAAAACTGATGCCAAATTAAACATTTTTCCCATCATCTCACCTATGCCAAAGAAGAACAACCAAGAGGAAAATAACTGGACCTCATTGTTAATATACAAGCTCAGATACTCTGCTTTCTGCTTCCTAATTAAATACCTAAGCAGCAAACGTCTTCATGGTTCTTCATTCCTTGAGAACCACCATAACATGAAGTATAGTCAGTGTACCTTAAATCCTCCTATATGAGAAGAGAAAGGGAAAGTTTCTGGAAACATGTGACCTTATTTATAGTAGAGAAAGCATATGGTGGCAAAAACCTACACTTGCATATAATTTTTTCCTTTTCATTTTTGTACACTCCCAAAGCATATTTGGCAGATAAACCGTTCAAGTCTATGGCAAGTCACATAGGTTGGCTCGCTCACCACCCATTTCAAACCACTTTTCCTTGCCTCCCTCTATTTTGTCATCCCAGGTTTCCCTAAACCTAGGGGTGACACAGCTATAATCAATAAAGCATAGGATAAGATTGCTGGGCAACTTTTTCCTCTTTCCTTCTCCATTCCTGTGACTTTGACTAAATCCTCACAGAAGCAACAGCTATCTTTCAGCCAGAAGGACAAAAAGCACACCTTAAGGACAGCAAGAGCTAAGTTAGCCAAAATTCTTGATGATGTTATTGTGATATATACATTTCTGAGTTGTTTTTGTTATGACAAACATAAAGCACTTACTTCTTTAACCCACTATAGGATTTCTTCACTTGCCTTTGAATATATCAATGATATAGTCTGACTTCAAGTCTTCCCTCTGAGATGCTTTCTTTGATGTGCCAAGTCAGATACAGCCATTTTTATTCTATGCTTTTCCCATATAACTTTTTGCATACAGTTTTTCAATTAAAAAAAAGTTTTCATTGAAGTATAAACCAAAGGTACATAAAATAAAGGATACAGCTTGATGAGCTATTACAAATAGTGAACACAGGCTTGCAATCAAGTCAAGAAACAGAATATTTGCAGAAACCCAGAGTGCCCCCTTGTGCCCCCTCCTAGCCACTACCCTTTTCCTTCCCCAAAAGTAATTTAACTTTCACCACCAGATTCGGTTTTTTTGTTTTCTTAAATTTATATAAATAATGTCACATAGTATATATTATTTTGTAGTTGGAGTCTTTAGAAAAAAACACATTTATTAAATTCATCTGGGTTGCTTTATGTAGCAGTAATTCATTAATTTTCTTTGTTTGATATTTCATAGTATAAATATATCAAAATGTATTTACCCAATTTACTGTGAGTTGATACTGGACTCTTTCCAGACCTTAGAAATTAAGAATAATACTTATATAAACATTCTCATTATGGCTTTTGGTGCACATATGCACGAGTTTCTATTGGGTTTATACATAGGAGTAGAATTACTAAGTCATAGGATGTGCATATGTTTAACAGTATTACCAAACACTTTTACAAAGTGCTTGTACAAATCAGGCACCCACCAGCAGTGCATGAAAATTCCAGCAGCTCTACACATACAACAATATTGGCTATTTCAGCACATTTTATTTAACCATTCTTATGGGTATGAAGTACATTTTCACTGTGACTTACTGTTGCATTTCCCTGATTATGAATGAGTCATACTATTTTATATTTATATTGGCGGCAATTCAGATAACCTCTTTGATGAAGTGATTGTTGAAGCCTTTTGTCCATTTATTAATTTTAAAATTGAACTGTGCCTTTTTCCTTGTTGATTTGGAAAAGTCGTTGTATATTCTGGATATAAATGCTTTTCAGTAACATGTAATATAGATAATTTATCCTACTCTGTGGACCGTCTTTTCACTTTCTTAATGGTGATCCTATTTTTTAAGGTAGTCTAGTTTATTAATGTTCTCTTACGGTTAAAGCTTTTATATTCTGCCTAATAAATATTTTTTTCTGCTTTAAGATATGAAGGTTATCTTCTGGAAACCTATTGTTTTACTTTTCATAGTTTGGTCTACAACACACCTAAACTGATGTTTGTGTATGCTATGAGGCAAAAGTCACTATTCAGTTTTTGAATATGGATATTCAAAAAGCATTGCTTTTTTCTTAATGATGCAATATGTAGCATCTTAGATTGAATGAAAAATGGTAATATTCTAAATTAGCAATATTATTTGCAATAATATAATACAGCATAGTATACAAAATTGATTAAAAGTTGCGAAAGAGATGGTAGTTTATATTTAAAAAGCAAAAATCACCACATTTTAAAAATAGAACAAATGACTTTAAAGTTAAAATAATTTAATAAATTAGATATATTAATATGAATTCATGAATTTTAATAAATGTTCCCAGCTCTATTAGTTAATCTAATATATAGTCCTAGAATATAAAATCTGTCTTTCTAATACTATTATTCACTAACAGCAAATAATGTGAATAGTTAGGGTCCATGTTTTGGACACGGAAAATCAAGTTGTGCCTGGAATAACTTGATGCTAGACTGCAAGACTGCTTTCAAAGATAGCTGAAATCGTGCTAAAGAGGCTATGGTCCTAACTGAAAAAATAAAAACAAAGATAATTGTCAGAGTTCATTGGGCAGAGTTAAACCTTTGAAATGCTGTGAGTCCATAATATTACTCAAAGGGCAAAAAATATAAATTATAATAATGTCAACTGACAAGAGTTATAAATATGTTAATATTCTAAATAACCCAAGTTCTTTGAGTGCAATCTTTATGGTTTTTATTTGTTTGTTGTTGTTTTTTGAGACAGAGTCTCACTCTGTTCCCCAGGCTGGAGTTCAGTGGTACAATCTCAGCTCACTGCAACCTCAACCTCCCAGGTTCAAGCAATTCTTGTGCCTCAGCCTCCCAAGTAGCTGGGACTACAAGCATGCGCCACCACACCTGTCTAATTTTTGCATTTTTTACAGAGAATGCATTTCACCATGTTGGCCAGGCTGGTCTAGAACTCCTGGCCTCAAGTGATCCATCCACCTCAGCCTCCCAAAGTGCTGCAATTACAGGTGTGAGCCACTGTGCTCAGCCCATCTTACATTTTTATCAGTGCCTATCTTAACTATGTTGACATGCGTGATACCTATAGCAACAAGTAAATGTTAACACACATATTCAGAATTATCCAAATATGCTTATATTCTTGTCAATGGTAGATACAAAATTTTATTAAAATAAATTGAGTGTCCAGAGAATTGAACGGTAAGAGGAAATAAAAGACAAAGAGAAATTTTCGTTGAAGACTGAGCATCACCTAAAACAGAAGTTTTCAAAATGTGGTACCCCAACTAGCATCATCAGCATCACCTGATGAATTTATTTAAAATGCAAGTTCTCAGCCCCTAGACCTCCTGAAGCAGAACCTCTGGAGGTGACATTCAGCAATCTGTATTTTTAAAACTCTACCAGTGATTCTAATGTGCATTACAATTTGAGAACCACGGATCTAATGACACCATTTAAATTACTGCACCTGACTGAGCTTTATAGCCAAATTGTGTTGGATGTATAACACTGACTCCCTTATCAGAGGAACGTGACTGATTGTAGACCAAATTTTAAAAATCGACACTTTTCTCTGTACTACTAAGATAGCACTAGGTATTTTGATACCCCACTGGACCCCAAAGTGCTAGAATGTGAATTGAAATCCAGATACTTCTTAATACAAGACTGCACTTCTTACTATGCCATTCCCTTTTTTCCCTAAAATTTATTATAGATCTTTCCACAAAGAAAAAGAAGAAAGTAATTTCCTAAGATGAGCATCTCCCATATCTTAGGATCTATCTATATGATATTTCCAATCTTTATAATCACATATATAAAGATGAGATACAAAGAAGCTGAAATGCAATTAGGTTAAATATATCACCGAAAGCCACATTGCAAGCAAGAGCAGAAATGGGATTCCATGCCAAGTCTTCCTGAACCTATAGACTATTTACTTCCCACTCACATGCTCGTTTCTCAATATCATACGCTTCTAATATGTACACCACGAGTGTTCAATAAAAGTTTATTGGGTGAATGGTGAGTCAATGAATGACCTGAATTTCTCTGTTACTACATTTGCAGGGGCTTGTACTAAGAACAAGCATGCTCTCAGATAACAGTTTTCAGATAAATTCCAGAAGTGAGAGTATACACAGACTAACATGATGGTCCACTTAACGGGGGAAGAGAGTAAAATGTTGGTGTCACTGACAAGGATGGCAACATTTAAATGTTCAGATCCTTGCAGAAGAAGCATTGCAGTCACTTTACAATCTCAAGCTGTGTTTCTTCAGTGCTTCTTGAAAACATTTATAATACAGAAAGTTTATAACTTTTTCAATGAAAATGTGAATTTCAACACCTTTAAAAGCATATTATACTACTGTGAAGTGTTCATAGTTCATTTTATTTAACTCACCTTCTAGATAACTTCTTAGAAAAATGGGACTCAATTTAATTTTAAAATCATTTTAAAATTACATGAAATGACATAAGGAGATGAATGCAATAGTTGCTAATGTTTCTTGGAGGAGTCATGGGGCAAGGAAGAGAAAGAAACAGATTAAAACACTGCAGACATTTGTTATTTGAATAGCAGCAGGAATGGAAAACACATAGGGGTAACATTTTAAAGCTGTGTGTGGGAGGCACTTGCACAAAATATTTTGTCAACAGGATTTCTGCGTACACCTCTCACACACTGCTAGCAAATTTACCCCAGAATAGAGATTCTCGACTTTTTTTTTCCCCTTGCAAGCTGTCTAGCCTATGTAATTAAAGTCCGCCAGCAAAATTGTATTCAGGTACTGACAAAATTGATAGGTCCTGAGCCTTTGCCATAGAGGAACAAAGCTAGGCATTTTCATTTCAGTCAACTGTAGTTGTGAAAAACCATCTCTCTCATCTGCCTCCTAGAGCCATCTCCACCGCTTTTCTTAATAAGTTTTATTATTAATAATTAAGTTTTCTTTTCTTTTCCTCTGCTAGCTAAAAATGACATTTTCCCTCTGTTTTGCTGATAGACATTCACTCTTTCCAAGCACATTTATTAATATTTGACCAGATGCATGATAACATCTTGAACTTTTATTCATGGTAATAATTACAAATCATGTTAAAGTTCTCTGAAAGAGCACATTGTGAGGCAGAATCTGTTGTGAAATGTTAAGAATCACTAATCTTCTCTTTATTTATAAGTATGTCACTTGAATGTCTCATGCCATTATCATGTGTGTAATTATCAGGTCATGTTAACATTCAGACCCAAATTTGCAGATCGATTAACTCAAATCTTATTATATAAGATTCACTGGGCCACATTTCCAAACCCTCTCTGCAAAGTCTGTCTCAGTTATTTCATGGCACATGCAGTGAACATCTTACTTTTCCTCCAGAAAAACTGCAGCCATGGATGCCAGACCACTGGAGATGACCTCTGTACTCAAGGCAGTGGGAGCACTTACACTTTGACTACTGCTGGTGCTCTCCATAAAATTGCAAATTGCTGCCCATGACATCTCTTCTCAACACAGGCAAATATGCAAAAACCCTTGTTCAGTAGTTCTATTTCCTCCATCTTTATCAAAAATTGAAAGTTACCTAACTCTTCACTAAAATAGGGATAACACTACTTCCCAATAACTATGTGAGAGACTGTTTGAGACTCTAGATCAGCACTGCTTCCCCTAAATCCCACAATGTCCCTTTGCACACAGCTCCTCTGACTTCTACATGCAACTCATGTTTCTCTGGTCTTTGAAATTTAGAATTTTTAGTCAATATGGAAATAAAATGTCTTTCATTGACTCAGATCATGATTAACAAACTATTTTCTTCAAAAGTTATTCCTATCACACACAAAAACTAACTTGAGATATGGATAATCAAGTGATTTAACATCCAAACTAGGCATTTTTTTGTTGTTGTTGTTAATGAGGATAATAGCTGTATTAGGACCATAGGTAAAAACCAGAATTGACCCAGGTATACTAGAATGAATGGTCACTTTACCTCTAGGCTGCTAACTCTGATTCCCATTTCATCTTACCTTTCACAAAGTTCATATCCTGCTATTAATACATTTATTTGTTCATGCAATAGCATTTGTTGACTATATACAATATCAGAACTCTAGGTTAGAAGATAAAAACATGAGCATGATATGGCTCCTATTTTGATAGATCAAACACAGAATCTAGCAGAGTGGAGAATTACAGAATATTTTTAAATCAATAAAAACAATAACAATAAATACCTAATTATGATGATAAATTAAAAAGATAATTAGTCATTATTTAATTCAGTTACAAGAGGAACTTAACTTACTGGCCTGTTTGTGTGTGTGTGTGTGTGTGTGTGTGTGTGTGGACAGGAACAGAGCAGTGATGTGCAAGTTTTAGAGTGAGAGGCTGGTGCTTGGCTGATCATTGAAAAGTAATGGAAGACAAAGGCAAATAAAGAAGAAAGTAAGAAGGCAGAAAGATAAGGATCTGAAGAAAGAGGCTTTGAGAAAAAATTAGGAATTTATAAAATTTGAACGTGGTTGAAGGAAAGAGTAAATATGAAGAGTAGCAAATGACAAATGACAGCAGGAGCCTATAATGAAGTTTCTTCTAAGCTATGTTAAGTGTCCTGAGGACAATGGTGAACCATTACAAAGCTAAGTTTATAGTATGGATGGCTATGGCAAAACACAGTAGTGAGTAATTGAGTGATGAGACTTGAATTAAGGTTCTAACACTCAAAATCCTGCACACACACATGCACATATACACAAAGAACACACATAAATATGGTTGGTTTTTCTTAGAGCAGGAATGGGCAAAGTTTTTCTTTGAAGGACCAGATAGTTTAAAAACAAAAAAAAACAAAACAACAACAAAAAAAAACTTAGGTATTCTGAGCTATATAGTCTCTATTGCAACTTAATTTTCTATTGTAGCATACCGAAACAAATGGACATGCCTATTTTCCAATAAAACTTTATTTACAAAAATAGGCTGAATGTAGAGTTGGTCTGCAAGGTGTAATGTACCAACCTCTGTCTTAGACTATGCCTAATCGAATTAGCCTCACTTTCTACCCTAGATGTAACCAAGTAAGAAAAATATTTGTTGCTATTTACAACATGCATTCAGAAATGCACTGTTTTTTATAGACAGTCATTTTTCTTTTGATCCTAGAAACTGTAGTTCCCATTTCTGAAGAATATCTGTGGATCCTCCATAGTAAAATGAGTCCACAGTAAACATCTGATAAGATCCTACAATCTTAAGTGCCTCCTGAGCTGTTAGACCTGAAACAAATACTCCACAGTCCATTAACCATAAACAGGTATGAAAGTTTGTTTAAATTCTAAACCACAGTCATTATTATTTGGCCATCTTTGGAAATGTTACAGTCCATATACTTTTAAACTTTTTACCTGTATGAACACAAAGGCAACTGATAGAAATATAGTATTCTTCCTTACAGAATGTTTTTATTAGGAACTATTCAATAAATATATCTGAGTAATATTATCAAAGTGACACACTGCATTTTCAAGTTTATCATCTTTCTTCATCCATTTAATAAAAAACGATTAGTACCAGGTATTGGATTAGACACTGGGATGCATTTATGAATAAAACATAGTCTGAGTTCTGAAGGTAACCACAGTCCAGGGTGATTGTTGGATTCTTTGTGTAAATCCTTTGTTAAACGCAAACATGCTTTGTATCTCACTAGTTTGAGTGCACAAGCAAATTTTACAACCAATCAAAATGACTCTGGGACCAGCCATTTTACTAGTTTTAGCATTTTCCAGGGATCTCCCCAGCCGAAATACTCAGTGATGCTTAAATATGTCCATGAATTAGTTGCTAGTACTGCTTGTCTTCAACTGCTTGACAGAAGAACAGATTCTGAAGCCTTCTTCTGAAAGCCAGAATCTATCAATGCAGATGTTTTAATAACTGTGTGTCTTCTTTGGATGTCACCAGTGATGCTGACAGAAGTGCTTAGTGTCCACAAGCACTTGATTGATGATGATTGTGCCAAAATTCCTAAGCAGTTGTACAGTGAAGTCACTGTGGCTGAACTTATTGTCCTTATTATCCCTGGAGCCTTGTTTGTGTCCCCCATATTTTTCCTGGTTCTTCATAGACTTCTACTAATTAATACAAATAAGGTCTTTATCATATACTTTCCCCTTCTCAATTGAAACTTAAAGATGCCCTACGGAAAACTTCTTGGATCTTTAGGACAAGGTTTCTCCAGGAACCCCCAGGATGCCAAGATGATGGTAGCTTATATAGATTCCCAAATTATCCACACTGCATATCCAACAATCCTCCCACAACTACCTTCGTTCCTTACTTAAATAACTGAGGTCTTTGTAATACATTCAGGTACTGGTCCAGAAGCAGCCCTTTCTTAAGGGCTCCTTAAGAGAGCCTCTCCATGAGCCCTTAAGAAAGGGCTGTTTCTGGACTATTAATATTTTCCAATTCCAATTTAGGAACCTCCTACACCTATGGACATTACACATGCAAATAGATATGTGAGTTTTTTTTCTTTCCAATCTTAAAAACCCAATGAAACTATTTTAGAGACAAGTGAGTCTTAATATCACTTATGAACAGCTTAATAATCAGCATTTACTAATTACAGTCACAATTACTATAGCATATGCTTCCACTTAAAATATGAAAAGCTCCAAAGAACAACAGTCACACCCTAACAATGAAAAAAAACTGAAAAGCCTAAAAATCACAACTTTCTTGAGTCCATCAGAGAGCTGAGGTTTCAAAGCAACCAAATAACTTGAATTCCAAAGAGAAAAAGAATAAGCCCTTCCAAGGACAGACAAAATACAAGAAGCCTTTCACCTTTGGTGGAACTTGGAGAAAGAGGTGAAAAACAGTTTTTTTGTTTTTTCTTATTATACAGGCAGGTAAGAAAAACATCAATCTACAACATAATATATTATAAAATGCCAGAGGTGGACTAACATGTTACTTTAGAATAAACAGAGACAGGAGACATTAAGGGAAGTCCATATTCACTTGCAAGATCTTTTCCATGGACCTCCACTGGGTTCCTAGAAGAAAAGTTGAGATCAGGGCAAAAGACTGGAAACAGCCCACCACACCATTGGAGGCATGTGGGAGTTCACTGGCAGCCCTTAGCAAGCAATTATGAACCTCTGAACATGCTACAGACCCTTCTTTTCTACAAAGCAAAAGTTTAAAACTATTTGGGAAAGGGCAGTAAAACTGTCATTCTTAGGACACAGAGATCCACTATGACTACAGGAACAATAGCAGAAAAATAATTCTTCACCCTGGGGGAAAGAGGAATAAATTATCTTGCACCCAGCATCCTGCACTGATACCAAGCAGAAGACTGAAGCTACTGCAGGGAAAACAGGAAACTCCTGCCCAAGACTAAGTGATAATGCACGGTAGAGTTTGGTTGTTAAAGTGAAGAGGAACAGCTAAGTTGAGAAAGACTCACCCCTGAGACTCACAAAAGTCTGCTCAGACTGAGACTGGACCAGAATGACATAATATAGTCCAGCTCCCACAACAAGTCCAGTACTAAGTAATCCAGAAGCAGCAGTCTCTCACTCAGCAGGAGCAAGAGTGTGTAGACAGATTCCTTCTATGACTCAAGTATACAGAAAGCTGAGTGGTAGGAATACTTATAAGCACCCTCTAGCACTGCAGCCCACAGTAGAAGAACAAGGCAGGCCAGGCGCGGTGGCTTATGCCGGTAATCCCAGCACTTTGGGAGGCCAAGGTGGGTGGATCACCTGAGGTCGGGAGTTCAAGACCACCCTGAACAACATGGAGAAACCCCGTCTCTACTAAAAATGCAAAAATTAGCCAGGCATGGTGGCGCATGCTTGTAATCCCAGCTACTCAAGAGGCTGAGGCAGGAGAATCGCTTGAACCCGAGAGGCGGAGGTAGCCTTGAGCTGAGATTGCGCCATTGCACTCCAGCCTGGGTAAAAAGAGTGAAACTCCGTCTCAAAAAAAAAAAAAAAAGAACAAGGCAAAAGCAACCTACCAGCAGAGAATCTGAAACTTGTAGAGCACTGAAGGTAATAATAAAAACCCACCATTCAAAACCAGCTCGTAGCTCAGTTGCTGATTAGGTAGACTCAACTTCCACACTCAGAGTTGGGTAGAAATATTTACTGAGATAGACCATATTCTGGGCCTTAACACAAACATCAACAGAGGTAAAAAAATTCAAAATGCCCAAAATGGAATTAAACTAGAAATCAAAAGACAAGTTAAACCACAAATTTAAAAATTACCACAGGTTATATAGAGCAAAATTAGAAAATGTTGTCCAGAAATCATAACATGTCAAACATTGTGGAATTCAGGCCAAAAAAAGGCTTAGAGGGAAACATATAGCATTATATGCTTATATTAGAAAATAAGATAGGCAATATCAATAATATCAATAGTACAATTGTCCATTTTAAGAAACTAGAATAAGACAAACTCAAAGCAAGCAAAAAGAAGGAAATGCTACAGATGACAGAAAAACCCAATGACATTGGTAACAGAAAGTCATAAAAATTAAATAAAATCAGAAGTTGTTTTCCATGAAAAGAGCAATAAAATTATTAAATCTTTATGGTAGAAAAAAAAAAAGACATAAATTACCAATATCGGGAGTGACAAAGGGACATTACTACAGATCCTAGAAATAGTAACAGAACTTTAAGGAAGATCATTAACAGCTTCACATACATAAATTTTATAACTTGGATGAAATGACAAATATCTTGAAAGACACAAACTACCAATCTTAGGAAGAAATATAGAAGCTTGAGAGTTTTACATTTATTGAATAACATATAACTGAAAACCCTCCCAGCATTGAAAACTCCAGTCCCACATGGCTTCACTGGCGAAGACTATACCAAACATTTAGAAAAAAATCAATTCTATACAAACTCTTCCAGAATATAGAAGAGGAGTTGACAGTTTCCAACTTTTTATGAAGCCAGCATACCCTAATGTCAGACAAATGTAATAAAAAATAAACCACACACCAACATGCTCATGCACATGAATGCAAAAATTTTTCAAACTGTAGTAAATTGAATGCAGCAATAATTTAAAAATAATATATCATGACCAAGTGAGGTTTATCCCAGGAATGAAAAATAAGTTTAACATTTGAAAATCTCCAACAGGCTAAACGCCATCATCAACAGGCTAAAAAAGAAAATCATATAATTATCTCAGCAGATTTTTTACAAATGCTTTTGATAAAATTAAGCATCCATCAATTATAAAAATTATTAGCATACTAGGAATATAGTATCTTCAATCTGATAAATTGAATATATGAAATACCTATAGCTAATATCATGTATAATGGTAAGCCTTTAATACTCTCGCTAAAATTGAGAATGAGGGAAAAATGTTCAGTCTCATTATTTCTATTCAGCATCATAGTGAAAGCCCTAGTCAGTAAAATAAGGTGAGAAAAATAAATACAAAAAAAAAAAAAAAGAGATACAGACTGGAGAAGAAACAAATATATTTGCAAAAGACCTGATTTGTTGAGTAGAAAATCCAAAACAATCTACAAAAAAAGCTATTAGAACTAATAAGTGATTTTTAGCAAGTTCTCAGGAAACAAAGATCAGTTGTATTTCCATGCTGGCAATGAAGAATTTCAAATTAAAATTAAAAATAAAATCACCATATAACAGCCTCAGAAAATACATGAAATTTTTAGGAGAAAATCTAATAAAGCATGTAAAATTTGCATACTAAAAATTACAATTATGTCTGTTTGGCACTAGTACCATGTTGTTTTGGTTACCATAGCCTTGTAGTATAGTTTGAAATCAGGTAGTGTGTTGTCCCCAGTTTTGTTCTTTCTGCTTCCGATTATCTTGGCTATGTGGGCTCTTTTTTGGTTCCTTTTGAAATTTAAAGTAGTTGTCTTCCAATTCTCTGAAGAAAGTCAGTGGTAGCTTGATGGGGATAGCATTGAATCTATAAATTACCATGGGCAGTATGGCCATTTTCATATTGATTCTTCCTATCCATGAGCATGGAATGTTCTTCCATTTGTTTGTGACCTCTTTTATTTCATTGAAGAGGGCTTCGTGCTTCTCCTTGAAGATTTCCTTCACATCCCTTTTAAGTTGGATTCTTGGGTATTTTATTCTTTTTGTAGTATTTGTGAATGGGAGTTCACTTGTGATTTCGCTCTGTCTGTCTGTTACTGGTGTATAGGAATGCTTGTGATTTTTGCACATTGATTTTGTATCCTGAGACTTTGCTGAAGTTGCTTATCAGCTTAAGGAGATTTTGGACTGAGATGATGGGGTTTTCTAAATATACAATCATGTCTGCAAACGGAGACAATTTGACTTCCTCTTTAATACCCTTTATTTCTTTTTCTTGACTGATTGCCCTGGCCAGAACTTCCAATACTATGTTGAATAGGAGTGGTGAGAGAGGACATCTTTGTTTTCTGCTGGTTTTCAAAGGGAATGCTTCCAGTTTTTGCCCATTCAGTATGATATGGGCTGTGGGTTTGTCACAAATAGCTCTTATTATTTTTAGATATGTTCCATCAATACCTAGTTTATTGACAGTGTTTAGCATGAATGTCTGTTGAATTTTGTCAAAGGACTTTTCTGCATCTATTGAGATAGTCATGTGATTTTTGTCTTTGGTTCTGTTTATGTGATGGATTATGTTTATTGATTTGTGTATGTTGAACCAGCCTTGCATCCCAGGGATGAAGCTGACTTGATAGTGGTGGGTAAGATTTTTGATGTACTGGTGGATTTGGTTTGCCAGAATTTTGTTGAGAATGTTTGCATTGATGTTCATCAGGGATATTGGCCTGAAGTTTTTGTGTTTTGTTGTGTCTCTGCCTGGTTTTGGTATCAGAATGATCCTGGTCTCTGATAATACAGACTTTAAACCAACAAAGATCAAAAGAGACAAAGAAGGATATTACATAATGGTAAAGGGATCAATTCAACAAGAAGAGCTAACTATCCTAAATATATATTTACCCAATACAGGAGCACCCAGATTCATAAAGAAAGTTCTTAGAGACCTACAAAGAGATTTAGACTCCCACACAATAATAATGGGAGACTTTAAACACCCCACTGTAAATATTAGACAGATCCACGAGACAGAAAATTAAAAAGCATATCTAGGACTTGAACTCAGCTCTGGAACAAGCAGACCTAACAGACATCTTCAGAACTCTCCACCCCAAATCAACAGAATATACATTTTTCTCAGCACCACATTGCACTTATTCTAAAACTGACCACATAATTGGAAGTAAAATACTCCTCAACAAATGTAAAAGAACAGAAATCACAACAAACTGTCTCTCAGACCACAGTACAATCAAATTAGAACTCAGGATTAATCAACTCACTCAGAACCACACAACTACATGGAAATTGAACAACCTGCTCCTGAATGACTACTGCGTACATAACAAAATGAAGGCAGAAATAACGATGTTCTTTGAAACCAATGAGAACAAAGACATTTTGTTCTTATTGTGTACCAGAACCTCTGGGACACATTTAAAGCAGTGTGTAGAGGGAAATTTATAGCACTAAATGCCTACAAGAGAAAGCAGGAAAGAATCTAAAGATCCAAAATTGACGCCCTAACATCACAATTAAAAGAACTAGAGAAGCAAGAGCAAACACATTTAAAAGCTAGCAGAAGACAAGAAATAACTAAGATCAGAGCAGAGCTGAAGGAGACAGAAATACATAAAAAACCCTTCAAAAAAAATCAATGAATCCAGGAGCTGGGTTTTTGAAAAGATCAACAAAATAGACCACTAGCAAGACTAATAAAGAAGAAAAGAGAGAAGAACCAAATAGATGCAATAAAAAATGATAAAGGGGATATCACCACCAATCCCACAGAAACATAAACTACCATGAGAGAATACTATAAACACCTCTATGCAAATAAACTAGAAAATCTGGAAGAAATGGATAAATTCCTGGACACATACACCTTCCCAAGACTAAATTAGGAAGAAACTGAATCTCTGAATAGACCAATAACAGGTTCTGAAATTGAGGCAATAATTAATAGCCTACCAACCAAAAGAAGTCAGGACCAAACGAATTCACAGCCAAATTTTACCAGAGGTACAAAGAAGAGCTGGTACCATTCCTTCTGAAACTATTCCAATCAATAGAAAAAGAGGGAACCCTCCCTAACTCATTTTATGAGGCCAGCATCATCCTGATACCAAAGCCTGGCAGAGACACAACCAAAATAGAGGATTTAAGGCCAATTTCCCTGACGAACATCGATGTGAAAATACTCAATATAGTTATAAAATTTATATGGAAAAGCAAAAGACAAAATAATTGGAATTTTTTTAAGAAAAGGAACCAAAGTTGTTATACATACAAAAGCCTGATTTAAAGATTATTTACAAAGCTACAATAGTCATGATAGCATAGTACAGGCAAAAGATAAACATATAGATAAATGAATAAGAAAAGTCAGAAATGGATAAACATATTGATGTCAATTAAATTTTGAGAAAGATGCTAAAATAATTAAGTGGAGTGAGAATTGCCTTTTCAGTATAAAAGTTGCCCTAAACTCATTGAGTTTATCTTAAACTAAATCATTGTTCTAAATGGAAAATCTAACCCTATAAACGTTTTAGAAAATGTAAAAAATCTTTTGACATTGTGTAAAGCAAATACTCTTACACATGATAGGAAAAATCATAAACTCTAAACATGATAATAGTACTTCAAAATTTTAAATTTGTGTTCTTTGAAAGGCATTGTTAAAATGAAGAGATAAGCCACAGATTATAAGAAAATATTTGCAAAATCTACATTTGATAAAAGACTGGTATCAAGTATTATGTAAAGAATTCCTACAACTCAATTATGAGGAAATCAATGAACTAAGAAATGGGCAAACAATTTGAATAGACTTATCACAAAAGAAGATATACAAATGGCAAATAAGCACAAGAAAAGAGGTTAAGCATCATTAATCATTAAAGAAGTGAAAATCAAATCCACAATGTGATACCACTATCTATCTGATGGAATGATTATAGTACTTTTTTTTAAATCTGAAGATACCAGGTACTGGAGTGGATATGGAGCAAGCCACACTCTGAATTATTACTGGTGGGAATGCAAAATGATACAGGTACTTTGGGGCACGGTTTGGCAGTTTTTATTAAGTTAAACCTATAACTTCCATACAACTCAGCAATCCTGCCCCTGGTATTTATGCAAGATAAATGAAAATATGTCTACCTCTCCATACATTACTATTTATAGCGGATTTATAATTACCCACATCTAGGAACAGCCAGATATCCATTAACTGCTGAAAGGGTTATCAAAGTGTGGTGGTACACCCTTAAAAAGGAATACTACCTACCAATGACAAGGAATGAACTACAAATACACGCAAGATATGTGGTTGAATCTTAAATACGTTACACTATTTGAAAGGAGCCAGTGTTTAAGGCTACGTATCCATGACATTCTTAAACAGCCAAAACTGTAGGTATGGAAATCAAATTACAGGTTGACAGTGGATAAGGTTGGAGAAAGGGACTGATTCTAATAAATCATGAGAGAAATTTTCATGGTAATAGGTATATTCTATATCTTGGTTGGAGTGGTTGTTACACAGCAATATGTACCTGTCAGACTCATAAACAATGCATATTTAATGAACATGTATCTATTTATGTAAATTATACTTCAATAAACCTGATGTGTTTCAAAATATCCTTTTTTAAAAAATCTCTATAATAGGGCTTAACTCACCTTATCTTTGATGATTGTAAGACAAGAGGATAATAGGAGCTTCACCTCTCAATTGTGATGAACTCTGCAGAAAATTTAATGCTGAACACTTGGAAAATATTGTCTAGCTCTTCCTATTTGCTTCTAAGGACTTTCTAAATGAACATACTAAGACAAAGCTTACTTTATCGGAAATATAAAATGACAAAGTAAAAAATAAAGAAACTCTTAAGAGAATGACTCAGACCTATTTAGTGAGCATGGGAGGGTCTAGGGTCAAGACACAGGTGAAGATAAACATAAGTCATACGGCACTTTTCTCTGTATAAAGAAAGGTGACCGACAAAGTGTCTACTATGGGTCTTAGCCTAAGATCAGGTTATACTAATAATAAGATAAATAATAACATTTCTAAGAAAAATTGTGAATTGAAATTAAATCTTCCTATCTTCCAGATCCAGAAGTGATTTCTGTCTTCCCAAAATCTGACTGTCTAATGAGGACACATATATCATTGATATCATCATTTTTCTCTAATTTTATAATATTTAAAACAATTCAATATTCCATGCTTGCTTTAATTTAACAAATTTGATGAGTATATTCCAGGTAGAGCTGTCCAGGTTATCAATGCAGTTGCTCTGGACTATGATGTTAGAGCTAATTTCCAAGAGACTTTCCTTTGTGACATTACATAAAATTTTTCTTTTTATTTTATCTATAAGAGTTATTGACTGTTATTGCCTAGGTTTTCTTCTAGGGTTTTTATGGTTTTAGTTCTAACATTTAAGCCTTTAATCCATCTTGAATTAATTTTTGTATAAGGTGTAAGGAAAGGATCCAGTTTCAGCTTTCTACATATGGCTAGCCAGTTTTCCCAGCACCATTTATTAAATAGGGAATCTTTTCCCCATGTCTTGTTTTTGTCGGGTTTGTTAGAATGGCGATCTTTAAAAAGTCAGGAAACAACAGGTGCTGGAGAGGATGTGGAGAAATAGGAACACTTTTATACTGTTGGTGGGACTGTAAACTAGTTCAACCATTGTGGAAAACAGTGTGGCGATTCCTCAAGGATCTATAACTAGAAATACCATTTGACCCAGCCATCCCATTACTGGGTATATACCCAAAGGATTATAAATCATGCTTCTGTAAAGACACATGCACATATATGTTTATTGCGGCACTACTCACAATAGCAAAGACTTGGAACCAACCCAAATGTCCATCAATGATAGACTGGATTAAGAAAATGTGGAACATATATACCATGGAATACTATGCAGCCATAAAAAAGGAAGAGTTCATGTCCTTTGTAGGGACGTGGAGGAAGCTGGAAACCATCATTCTGAGCAAACTATTGCAAGGACAGAAAACCAAACACCGCATGTTCTCACTTACAGGTGGGAATTGAACATGAGATTACTTGGACACAAGGTGGGGAACATCACACACCGGGGCCAATCGTGGGGTGGGGGGACGGGGAGGGATAGCATTAGGAGATATACCTAATGTAAATGACGAGTTAATGGGTGCAGCACACCCAACATGGCACATGTATACATATGTAGCAAACCTGCACGTTGTGCACATGTACCCTATAACTTAAAGTATAATTTAAAAAAGAAAAAATAAATAAAATAAAATGTATTAAAATTTTTTTAAAAAAGTTGTTGACACCAGCATCTCACTGAAGAAAGTTGTGTGCTATAACATTAGGATTCTTTTTCTTTTTTCCTTCTTTTTTTTTTTTTTTTTTGGAAAGAGGCAAAACTTCTGATAGAGTCAACCACTGAATAGGCAGCATCCACAGAGATACCAACTTAGTTACTCCAACATTCAATTTTTGTTTCAAGATATGAAGACAAAATATTAAATTTAACCTGGCACTTACCTGCTGCATTAAACTTCTTGCAGCAGCAAAAGATTTTTCTTAAATTTCATCATTATTTACAAATCTTACAATGCAACATTATGACATTTCTTGCTGAAATCTGTTGACTCAGCAATCTGGAGAGAAACTGTTGCTTTTCATGTATTACACAAAACCTCTTAAGCATGATGTGACATGTCATCAATACGTCAACTTACTCTGTTCAACAGCAGAGCCTTCAATTTCTCATACTGCATCCTGTCCAAACATTTTACCCACTATGATTTTACATGCTGAAATCATTAGTTTCTCACCAGCTGTGTGACTTTTCCTTTTCTGGATAATAAATTTAATTACTAAATAACTTGATTCCTGAGGCTTTTGACTAAGCATGACTTTCAAAAATAAAACTTTGCTCTAGTTTGAGAATATGATAATCATTTAATCACTAGCTTTACCTGTCAAATGGTTGTGACTTGTGTATTAGTGACTTTTTAAAGTTTTTTTGGAGTCTTTGTTTCATTTGTAATTTGTGATTCTTTATAATCCATTCTATAAAAACTGACATCAGCCAAAAATCCTCTTCTTCCATGTCTTAAATTATTTTGAAATAATCACTATGTTAAGATGGCCAGACATGTTTTTAATATACAGAGGCCAATACAACATAAAATAGGAGGGCACAATAAATAACTAAATGATAACTTTTTAAAATACCAGAAAATTTCACAATACAATTAAATCTAATTCACAACATTTTTATTTTGCCAAGCACACAACAGCAAAATGCAGAGAAGTAACTAAGTCACAGTGCATAAAAATTCCTTTTTTGTCTTGAAAATAATCGGAGGGAAACCTCCAATTTTCTGTTACACAGCCAGAGCATGTTCAGTCCTATGAACCAGTCAGCAGCACATAAGAGAAGGTGACAGGAAGCAAGTTAGAGGAAGAAGTTGATGTCATTAACACACTTTCCTACCCTCTCTCCAATAGAGACATCAATAGTCAATGGCCTCCCATAACTCCTGACAGAAGCTGAGAATGAATTCAACCAAATGAAATGGACTTTCCTTCTGCGTACTCTCATAAAAGGCTGAAAGACCTATAATAAAAATTCTAATGGTGATGAGTCGTCAATATTCACTACTGGCAGTGTTAGCTTGGAAAAGCACTTAAAATCTAAGTAACAATTATTTTTCTAATCACCATGTTTCATGGAATCTGTAACAACATTTGCAGAACCCCAACTGAGACACTGTTATAAAAACAATTGAAATAAAATCAATATGATATTGCTTTAAACACACAGAATTTTTGGAATTTTAGAACTCAGAATTAGATGTCTATACTGATGGGATATTATTATATGATAAACATGAAGTTTAATTCAGTGAGTAAAATATAGATTATTGAATGAAAGGTGCTGACAAAACTTGGTAATTTGAAATAAAGTAATAACTCCTAATATCTGAAATATCCTAAGTAAGATTCTGAAATAAATGTCAGGTAGATAAAATGGTTAACAATAACCATGTAAACCAAAAGACTTGCAAGAAACTCTAAAAACTATACTATCTAGGAATCAGGGAGACTTTCCTAATTCAAAGCTAGATCATATAAAATAAAATAAAATAAAATAAAAAAACAAATTAAAGTTTTTGTATAGAAAAAGATACCATTAAAAAAGCAAAAAAGAAAAGAAATTTTTCTAAAAAATGTAAACAAACTGATGATAAATCATGGATTAATTTATAGAATACACAGTATATCTTACAAGATAAATACAGTCCTCTCTCAGTTTCCATAAGGGATTGGTTCCAGGACTCCCTTGGATACCAAAATTCAGGGATGCTCTAGTTCCTTGTATCAAATGGTGAAGCATTTGCATATTCCCTACATATAACTTCCCATATACTGTAAATTGCTTGTAGATTACTTATAACTAATAAAATGTAAATACTACAGTTACTATACTATATTGTCATGATTTGTATTATTTTTATTGTTTTGTTGTTATTTTTTATTGTTTTTTCCTTAACATTTTTAAACCACAGTTGTTTGAAACTGCAGATGCAGAACCTGCCCATATGGAGGGCTAACCTCTCTGCAGAACAAAATAAAATAATATGAAAATGTACAAATTAAAATTCAAAGGAGAGCAAATCCAAATAAACGGCAAATATGTAGAAAGGTGTTCAATACCACCAACCATCAATAAAACGTGGATTTAAGTGACCATTATATAAGTACCTAAATTCAAGTGTCCAGAGCTTTTTCTGATGGGAATTTTTTCTTTCTTTTCTTTTTTTTTTTTTGTGCGAGTTCAAGCAATTCTCCAGCCTCAGCCTCCTGAGTAGCTGGGATTACAGGTGAGTGTCACCATGCCTGGCTAATTTTTGTATTTTTAGTAGAGATGGGGTTTCACCATTTTGGTCAGGCTGGTCTCAAACTCCTGACCTCATGATCTGCCCACCTCAGTTTCCTAAAGTGCTGGGATTTCAGGCATGACCTCTGTACCCGGCCTAATTTCATATATTCTAATTGGACTGTGAAGTGCTATGGTCCTTTTGGAAGGCAATTTGGTAATATTTACTCCAAAATAACTCTTATAATATTCTACCCCCTGGAAGGAAAAGTATCAACTTCTAGATAATAAGGGCATATGGATAAGGATGTTCATTTATCCTTGTTCACAGTGGCCAGGAACTGAAACAGAGACGAGACTACCCATCAAAAGAGGAATCACTAGCTTGATTGTTGTGATGCACACCATGCGATATTACACAGCCATTGAAAACAATGAATTTAAACTATAGCAGATGATAGTGAGAGATTTACCAAAATGTTGTAAAGGCTGACGAAGGAAATACACAGAAAAGTAACTAATAGCATGCTTTCAAAAATAAATCTAATATCTAAATAATCATCCTTTAATTGAAATGAAAAAGAAAAAATATGTGGTTATTAAACATGCGTATATGAATAATAATAGAAAAAATAAAGACATGCATACACTATATTATCAAAATTATTTCTCTTAAGGTGTGAGGTTAAATGGGCTGATACTGTGGCCATAAAGGACAATAGAAAATGTGTCAAAGATAAAAAATAGATAAATAATTAAATATTATGATAGTAAATAATATTAAAGATATGTTCTTAGGAACAGAAATAAGGAATACATACATGGAAAAAAGACATGGAAAATTCATGATAAACATGTTAACTCTACTTAAAATAATTTGCAAATTGTATGTAATTCTAATAAAATTAATAGTAGAGTTAACATTGGAAATAGATGTTATTTTAAAGTTCACATAAATAAAAAGGAAATGCCATAAAGTGTCAGAAAATTCTGAAAAGAAGACTCAGAGAGTACTTGTTTCATCAAAAATTAAAATATGGCAGAAGATCCAGTCATAAAAATGTTTGAAACTAGCATATAAACAAAGGTAGATACATGGAAAAAGTGAAAGTCCAGAAATAAACCCCAATACATACGAGAATGTAGTATATATGGTAAATGTAACATTTCAAATCAATGAGTAAATTTTTTTTTAAAAAGGTTGAAACAACTGTGCAGCCATCTGGAAAATATAAACTTGGGTTATAAAGTCATCTCTGCTTCCTAAATAATGTCCAGATGTCTAAAACATTTAAATATATAAAATGAAATCAGAAAGGATAACAAAAATATGTAGGAGTATTTAAATTATAATATAGTAGAAAAGTTTTACTTAAAACATAACACAAAGATAATAATAGAATGATTGATGAATTTGACTTATAAAAGTTAAAATTTTCTACAAAGCAAAGAACACCACAGACTAAGTCAAAACAAATTACAAAATGGGACAGAATATTTGCCACACTAGAAAAAAGAGCAAATATTTATAATACATAAAGGGCATTTACAAATCAATAAAAAGGGCTTAAAGGATGTGAACATAAAACTCATAGAAAAAATAAAATAGAAATTTAAGCCTATAAACAAATGCTCAGACTCACTCATTTACATAATGCAGTTACAAAAGTTTTGGGTAAAATTCTTCACCTATTCAAAGTTTTGGTTAGATGTATCAATGTTAAATTTATTGAAGTAAACTCTATATTTATTTAAAAGAATATCCATATTCTTAAGAAACAAACACTGAAGTATTTGGAATAAAATGCCATGATTTATGTAACTTACATTTAAAATTGTACACATATATATTTATATGTGTATATATGTATTTATATACACACAGAGAAAGAATGATCGAGCAAATAAAATAAGCAAATGAGGTAAATTGTGGACAGTAGATGAATCTGGGAAAAGAGTTTATGGATGTTTTTATATTACTTTTACATGTGCAACTTGTCTGTAATTTTAAAATTATTTTTGAACAAAAATTAAAATTTTGGTTAATGTGGAGAAAGCATTCAAAAATCATTTATTAAAGTGTAAAATTTGGCAATAACTAACTTATGTTAAAATGCACATTTTTTATCCAATGATTTCTAGGAATTTTTCCTATGAATGTGCAAAAGGAAGATTGTACAAAAATGCTTATTCCAGCATTGCGAAAGGTACTAAAACACTGAAAATAACACCTATCAACAGAAGATGGGTTTAGTTAAATACAGCATACACATACAATGGAATACAGTGAAGATATTAAAGTATCAGTTAAATGAAGACATATATACACATAAACATATACTAATATCCATCATCTGTCATTGATGAAAAAATAAACTTCCACATACCAATATAGACTCGCTTATTCACTGAATATCTTTAAATGAATACATACAACCTCGAAAATCTGTTTTGCCCTTAGGGAAGAAACCTCGAAAAATAACTAAACATAGAAAGAGATTTGCTTTCCATAATACAAAATTTGGTAATTTTAAAATATATATGTGTGTGTATATATATATATAGTGTGTATATATGTATATAATTTTATAACAAACTTAATAAAAAATAAAAATAGAATCACAGTTTAAAATATCGCTTTGATAGTAATTCATTTAAAGAGACTACAGGTGATATGTTTTGAAAAAAATAAAGGTGATGATGTTCATCCTTTATAAAAACATTGCTTTTTAAGAAATCCAATTTGTAAAATCAGGTATCTTGCCACCAACAGTGTATGTTTAAAAACTGAATAGATGGATGCCTATGTTGGGGAAAATTTTGTTTCTGTCTCGTAAAAGGCAGCAAAACACATGCAGTGGTGTGCTCCCCTTTCCGATGCCCTGAGTGAGACAGGCTAAACAATGATGCAGCGTCAGAATCCTCTTCAGTGCCTCTACCTGTTGGAGTTGCATGCTTCATACAGTTAGCATGGAATTCAAAATTTGACAGACTTCAGTTTGAATCTAGCTGTACAATTTATAAGCTGAATAACATTGAGTAAACTACTAAAGCTTCCCCTCTTGCTTCTTGTGGAGATTAAAAAATGTGTTGAAAAATATTTAAAGCAGTATCTGCAATATCTATAAGTAGTGTCTGGCATAAGATAGTATGTATGCAATTGGTAATACATATTATCTTTATTGTCATTATTGATATACGCTATTGTCACTGTTATTGACTGACGGATTCTGGTCTAAAACCCAGTCTCTAGTACAAAATTCTAATGTTAACTACACTTTATAGCAGTCTTAATGAAGTGATATGTGAGGGAACTAGTTCATAAGAATGTAATGTCCTACTCAGAAGTACTAACAGGAGTTGAGTGAAAAGAAACTGCAAACTACTTGGGGAACAGGAAATAATTCAATGGATAACAATTCACAGGTTACTTTCCCTGTTTTTGTGTTATTTTTAATCGAAGTTGAAAACTCGATTGCTAGCACTTTTGTGAACACCTTCAGGTTTGGGAGAAGTGCTTAACACTATTCTATATAATGTATTGTATAATTCTACAATGTTAATGGGCAAATTAACCTATCAAGAAAAATCACCATATTGGCCAAATATCTCAGTTTGTTTATCTTAATCACTTAAAAGACTTACCACCACCACACTCTGAAGGCATTTAATAGTAAATCCTTTAAGGTGAGTACAATGTGTCGCTCTACAATGTTAGATCTCTTGACATCTAGGAAAAGCAGGCGTTTAATAAGTATTGGTGAAATAAATGAATGAATCAGGTAGCCAAGCTAGAGACTTCCCTTGTTTGAGTGATGGAACACAGATCAGTAAGTCTGAAGTGGACTACATATGGGATTCAACCCTGCTGTGGAACAAACTCATTGTGCTACACATGTTCCTCTCTTTAAATTATGGTCATGTTAAAAACTATAGATAGTGAAATAAAACATATGCTGGTCTCAGAATTAATATTGCAGATCTCATCATTTTGTATTCGTTTGGCTTGCAGGGAATCCCAAAGAATAAAGTGTTATATTAAATCATACAAATCGTATCAGTGGATTATATATGCCTCTGCATACTTAATCCTACAAAAATGGTATCTGAGGTGTGAATGAAAGAAAAGGGGAGAAACTCAGAAAACACTGGAAGCAAGCCAGATCTCTGGGGACATTTCTCTAGTTTGGTTCAGGTGAAGAATTGAAGGCTTCTCTCATTTTCTCGGTTTTCACAATAACACACTATTTGAAATATTTTTCACACTCGTGATTTAGTATTCATTTGTTTAAATAATTGACTATTTGCTTTCCTCACTAGAGTCTGAAATCTGTGAAGGCAAGAACTTCTCAGACAAAATAAATACGATTTCATTAAGACATCCACAGTCTCCAGCAGAAGGTCTGACAAAGATTGGATATCAACAGATATTTTAGTGCATAAATAAATTTAAATGTGTATTTTTCCTGTTGCATTGTGGACGTTACTAACAACTGGAGTGAATATATATACATATATAATAACATATATGTTAACATTTTGGCTGCAGGAATGTAACTCATTACTCAAGAGAATGATCACCAGGGACCAAGCAGAAGATTTCTGTGGACAGAGACAAGAAGAGCAGGGATACATTACAAAAGAGGTGCAACCCGAGCCTAACACTAAGCACCTGATACTTCCACAGAGCAACCATTCTCCCAGAGAACGCTGCTGAGGTAACTACAGCTGTGGTGAATGTCCTTCTAAAACAGGAATAATTGGAGATAGAAAACAGAACTTCAGTGGAGTCTTAAAGACAAACAAAATTAAACTAAAAATGAGAGTCAACTATTCACTCAACTGCTCAGGACATAAGATGGTCACTGGACCAAAAACAGGCTTCATGACTTTACACAATCATTTCAAAATGTTAAGTATGATAAAAAGCACTGCCATTTTCATTATTGGATGCCTTTGGCCTCTTCCAATTACTTTTCGATATGAGTTCACTTTTTTATCCCATGGATTCTCAGGTGAAGTTCAATGAGCTTGTCACTTAATGATGACCCTTGAAAGGATTTCAAGAAAAGTAATAGATTCGAGCTAACTCTACCTGTCAATCATTTATGATATTTTTCAATATCAGCCCACTCAATTCTATTCCAACTTGAAGGCCCTTGGGATGGTTTGCTCAATAGTTCTGTCTGTCCAAGTTGTTGTTGCAGTGTCTGGACACTTTCATCAACAAATGGAACAGTTCTGCTTAGTATAATAGAATGAAAGTGTTTATATTGCAAACCATATTGCATGATCATGCTGCTCTACCTTCCTGAACTGCTCACCTTGGTCTTTTCTGTCTACTTTTAATCCTGTTTTTTTCTTTTTCTTTTTTTTCTCCTCCTCCTCCTCCTCCTCCTTCTTCTTCCTCTTCTTCTTTCCTCTTTTTTCTTTCCTCTTCCTCTTCCTCTTCTTCTTCCTCTCCTTCTCCTCGTCCTCCTCCTTCTTCTTCCTCTTCTTCTTTCCTCTTTTTTCTTTCCTCTTCCTCTTCCTCTTCTTCTTCCTCTCCTTCTCCTCCTCCTCCTCCTCCTCCTCCTCCTCCTCCTCCTCCTCCTCCTCCTCCTTCTTCTTCTTCTTCTTCTTCTTCTTCTTCTTCTTCTTCTTCTTCTTCTTCTTCTTCTTCTTCTTCCTTCTTCTTCCTTCTTCTTTCTTCTTCCTCTTCTTCCTCTTCTTCCTCTTCTTCCTCTTCTTCTTCTGTACATGTGCACAACGTGCAGGTTTGTTACATATGTATACCTGTGCCATGTTGTTGTGTTGCACCCATCAACTCGTCAGCACCCATCAACTCATCATTTACATCAGGTATAACTCCCAATGCCATCCCTTCCCCTCCCTCCTCCCCATAATAGGCCCTGGTGTGTGATGTTCCCCTTCCCAAGTCCAAGTGATCTCATTGTTCAATTCCCACCTATGAGTGAAAACATGCAGTGTTTGGTTTTCTGTTCTTGTGATAGTTTGCTGAGGATGATGGTTTCCAGCTGCATCCATGTCCCTACAAAGGACACAAACTCATCCTTTTTTATGGCTGCATAGTATTCCATGGTGTATATGTGCCACATTTTCTTAATCCAGTCTGTCACTGATGGACATTTGGGTTAATTCTGTTTTCAAGGTCTAGCAAAAGTCCCACCTCTATTTCTTATCTAAATTACTGTAACATATATGGACTGCTCCATTCTTTTGATTTTCCACACTTAAACTTTCTTTGTCTTGGTTTCTTTATCTGTAAATAGGGATAGTGGTAGAATTTATCTCATAGTATATCAAGCATTTTTCCATTGCTTGTCACACAGAAAGAACCCAATTTTTAGGTATGATGCCACTGAGTTTATTATCTGACTGGATATATGTTTGCTTGTTTTTCTCTCCCATTGGGTTGTAAGCCCTTCGGGTAAAAAGACAGCAGCAGTGGCAATGTGACAGACCTAGATTCTAAACCTAACATTTAGTAGACCTTCAATTTCCTCTATTCTTGTTTCCTTAAGAATATTGAGAGGACAAAGAGACTTAATAATTAACTATATGGTATTTAGCATATTATCTGGGTCACAATAGGAGCTCAATATATTTATTTATTAAACGTGCATTAAACTATCATTTACTGAGCGGGGCTTGATGTGAAATGTATGTGTGCATGTATTATGTCATTAAATCATATTCTATCATGATATAATGCATATGAACACACATTTCACATCAAGCCCCACTCAAGAATGAGTGAAAGAAAATGGTACTGTGGAACAGGTGCCATTTTGACCCCCGTTTTACAGAGAAGGAACGGAGGTTCAGGGTTTAAGATCACAAAGCTCAAGTGGCAAAGCCAAGAGTTAAATATAGCATTGTCAAACTGCAAAGACTTGCTCTCTTAACTCCTCTGTAATTGTCCCCTTTTCTTCTCTTTACACCAATACATTAAGTATATCAGGTGTAGAATAAGTGCTTATTGGTAATTACTCTGCAAACTGTGTTTATTTATTATAATGTTGAGCAATCAAGAGCAAATAAGTACTATTTGGACATTTTTTAATGCCTGAAAATTTATTGAAAACACAATTTCTATTCAGAGGTTTAATGTAGGTTTCCTCAAATAGGAAATGTTTCCCCAAATAATATTCCTAGACAGTATTTATGAACCGAAAACATTTATTTAAAATAAACATCAAACAAACTTCAGTGTTACTGGAACGAACCTTTTGAAAAAACAAAATGTATCAAGAACCATAAAGAAAGTGCTAAAAGCAATGGTTGCTTTGCTTAATGGAGCAAGGGGAACGTCTTCGATGCTGCTCTTAATAATAGCCAGTAAAACAGTTTCCAGTAAAACTTAAGTGAGAAAATTAATCCCATAATAACAGCATGCACGCAGGTTCAGCTCAAATAATAGTGTGATCACATGGAGCAAAGAGACTTTGTGTTTTAAAATGTATTTAGTGGGCGAATTGCACACTCATGTAAAGAGTTACTTCATAAAATTTTTATTATTCAGCAAGAATTTTGAAAATACAATATTAGGTAAGTCTTATATAACCTAAAAATATCAAGTAATAGTTTTGCTATTTAAATGCTACTAGAATCAATCATTCAATAAATATTTATTAGGCATCCACTACTTTGTACCAGGTACTTTGCTGCTAGGCTCTGAAGCTATCAAATTATAAATGGAAGTGATCTTCATCCTCAAAGAGCTCACAAAGCAGTGGGAGAGATCAGCAGATAAATAAGATTTTAACAACAGTATAACGTAAAAAGTTCTATGTGACATAGACTGCTGTGTGTGCACAAACACCCACTTCAGTTTTCCTTATGGGAAATTAGAATACATTTCCCAGCCTCTTTTGCATTTAATTGTGGTAATGTGACTGAGTTCTTGCCAATGGAATATGGAAAGAAATGATGTTTAATACTTCAAAGACTGGCCCATATAAACCACCCACAGGAGATATTTTCTCTCATTTCCTCACCTGTCAGATAAATGGAACAGACTCCGAAACCTTAAAAATGGCAGAGCCACAACACAGAAAGAGTTTGCATCCTGGAAACTCTGCTCACTCAGTTTTCTGTTGAATACCCCCACTGAAAGCTTACCTGAGTAAAAAATAAATAATTATCTAAAGCCATTGATATTTGGGAATTATTCATTATACTAGTTAGCCAACTCTAATACACACTTTATTTATTTAATTAATTTCGTTTGTCTGTTTTTGAGACAGAGTCTCGCTCTGTCACCCAGGCTGGAGTGCAGTGGCGCGATCTCGGCTCACTACAACCTCTGTCTCCCAGGTTCAAGCGATTCTCCTCCCTCAGTCTCCTGAGTAGCTGGGATTACAGGTGTGTGCCACCACACACCTAATACAAACTTTGTACAAAGAAGATGAGCAGGCAAGCCAAAGGTGCACAGAAGCAGGAAGAAGTACTTCTGCCTAGGTCACACTCTAAAGGTGGTAAAATTCAGACTGGATCTTTAGGGACACTTCCCCTTTACAGTGTACATATTAAAAGTGCTCGGAGATAACCTACTCTATTCTTGCAAACATTTTTCTCAAATGAAACAAGGTTCTGTTTTGACATTTCTGGATTTGAACACCCTAGAACCAAGAATTTATGCCCAAAAATTAGCTAATCAGAGACATGATCTAGTGAGCTATCAATATTAACGTGGAGTTGAAATCATGCTTTCAGGATGGCGGGCCTCTTCTAGCAACTACTTATGTGAGATGGTTAGAGCAGGTCACTGACAATATGTTGTGCTTTCTGGTACCTAAGAAAAGAAACCATCTGTATTCATACAGATTACTGTGTATATGTCTACATTAACATGATTCAATAAATGATATGATTTGGCTATGTCTTCACCCAAAACTCATCTTGAATTGTAGCTACCATAATCCCCATGTGTCATAGGAGGAACCCAATCAGAGGTAATTGAATCATGGGGGCAGTTTCTCCCATGCTGTTCTCATGATAGTGAATAAGATCTGATGGATTTATAAAGGGCAGTTCCCCCACACATGCTCTCTTGCCTGCCATCATGTAAGGTGTGCCTTTGTTCCTTCTTCACCTTCCACCATGATTGTGAGGCCTCCCTAGCCATGTGAAACTGTGAGTCCATTAAACCTCTTTTTCTTTATAAATTACCTAGTCTTGGGTATTTCTTCATAGCAGTACGAAAATGGACTAGTAAAATAATTTTCTGGTCTTTGTCACTATAATTTACTATTCCAGGAAACTCTTGTCAAGGAAGGCAATAATTTTAAATAACTTTATTGTTCATTCTGTGATATTTCCTGAATGACCTATTAACTGTTCTTAGAAAGCTCAAACGACAGTTTATACTGTAAGATTTTTGACCCATCACCTCAACTCTCTCACTTTGCTGTCCATCTGTCCTAATGGTCCTTACCTAGTGCTCAACCCATTTAAAAGCTCACCTTCAAAATCTCAACAAATATTCTGATGACATCCCTACCCTCTCTAAGAATATAGTAAAGCTCTGTCAAGATAGGATATAGTGTTTATCCTATTGTAGTAAGCAATAAACTCAACTTTAGCTTATTAACAAGTTATTTGGATAATGGATTAATTTTCTAAGGCTGATATAACAAATTACCACCAACTGTATGGCTTAAAAGAACAGAAATTACCACAAACTGTGTGGCTTACACGGTGTGGAAACGCTGCACTGTTTCTGAAGAGTCTAGAAGATCCTTCTTTGCCTTTTCCTAGCTGGTTATTTCCTGATTATGTCCTTGGCATTCCATGGGTTGTAGTGTGAGCTCCAAACTCTGCCTCTGTCTTAACGTGAAATCTTCCTTCTATGGATCTATGCCCAATTTTCTTCTTCTAACAACACCCATCTTGGATTAGGGCCCATCCTAATCTAGTATGACCTCATTTTAACTTGATTACATCTACAAAGACCCTACTTCCAAATGACATTAAATTCACAGGTTCCAGTGGACATAGATTTGGTGGGGACACTATTTAACCCAGTACAGATAATATGTTGGAGCACCAGAATTTGAATTCCCTCTAGTCTACATTAGAGAGACTAAAGCATATTTTACTGTGACAGAATTTGTTTTTAAGTTAAACTTAAAATTCAAATACAACTGGAGAGAAATACTGGTACTCAAATTTGCATTAAGCTATAAATGACTGGTATTAGAGTCTTTCCAGAAGGCAGGTTTTGCGAAAGAGGTGCAGAGAGGAAAAAGGAATAGTGGATTTGAAGGAATTCTGGGACTATTACACCCCCCGCCCCAAACACAAACACATACACAATGCCCCATAAATTTGGGCAAAAATACTAATATTAATTCTAAGAAAAAAGTTATATGCTTTTTTTGGCCTACTTTAATGACTGAATTCCTCTTAAATGATTAGTCATTTGGGATCAGGGCAATTTGTCCTTAGAAAATCCAGCCTTTACATGTAAATATTTTGGAAAGAGGTGACACCTTAAGATATTATACATTAACATTTTAGTGGAATTCTTTAATAGATAACCAGTTATCAGAACTGTAAAATAAAAAGTCAGAGGAGGACTAACAGTACAGCAACCCCTAGCTTCTTAGCTAGAGAGATACTCGGGGAGAAAGCCTTGACAACACATTTACAGGCAGTTATTCTTTAGAGTTATAGCACCATAAGGCTAATCAATAATTTATCAACACTTTTTGTATTTGTCTAACCAACTGTAGGAATGATAATTAACATTGACTGGTGTTATCTTTACTTATTATAAATATTTCTGTTTTTCTAGAACTTTACCATGAACAGAGTTGCCTACTAAACTTCTGAAATCTGTTTATGCTTCAGGTGCCTCACAAACTCACCTGTGAAGTCAGCAAAACCCCATTTTATTGACCCTAGAAGCTCTGTCAATTAATTCTGCAAATTGAGGGAATTGAACCCTTACCAGCTCCTTGATAAACACATTCACTCATTCCCCAACACAAAATTTCTGCTTAAATATTTTAGGTGAAATTTACTAATGACTAATATAAGCTTTATAACAATTAATTTCTAGTTTATGTGAAACCTACCACTGTCCTCTTTTAAAATCTAAAACATGTTAATTTCTCCAAGATTTTTAAAAAGTCTCCTATTTTCTAAGAGTTATCAAAGTTTTGTGCATTTTTCTGAAAGTACATATGCAGAGTTTTATATACTTTAAATTATATACTTTATATACTTTAAATATAATTGTCTTTGCATTACATATTTTATATATCTGGTCTTTTATTTGAAATTATTTTACATGACTAAAAAAGGAATTACACCTATTGTGAGTTTCAAGTGTCTGTTATATTTATTTCACCATCTGCCAATTAAAAAGAAATGTTCTTTTGTAGAATTTTCTAAAATAGTGAACACATTCATATTTTTATTGATATAATTTATGCAATCAATGTGTATGGATATACATAATTTCTAATGCCAAAAAAGATAGAAATTATCCATTTCAACTAACCAATTCGTAAACATGTGAGTTCCACAAGCATATCACTTGAGTTCAAATCTCAAACTAGATGTATTACTTTGGGTAAGGTACTTAACTTCTCTGTGCCTCAGATTAATTAGGTTTTACTGAATCAGTCTGTGCAAACTGCTAAAAGCAGTGACTGGATACAATAAGTGCTCACTAAATGGTACCATTAACATTATTATTCTCTGAGGAATCAAAAAAAAAAAAAAATCCCCAAAGTGTTCCTGCCCTCAAGGTGTTTGAAGCGTGGTGGTGAAGGTGAAAGGCAGTACAAAAGGTAACCAATCAGGCCGGGCACCATGGCTCATGCCTCTAATCCCAGCACTTTGGGAAGTGAAGGTGGGCATATCACTCGAGGGCAGGAGTTTGAGACCAGTCTGGCCAACACAGTGAAACCCTGTCTGTATTAATTCATTGTCACACTGCTCTAAATAACTACCTGAGATTGCATAATTTATAAAGAAAAGAAGTTTAATTGACTCACATTTCCACTTAGCTGGGGAGATCTCAGGAAACTTGTAATCATAGCCAAAGGTAAAGGGGAAGAAAGACACATCGTCCCATGGTGGAGCAGGAAAGGGAATGTGGGGAACTGCCACACACTCTTAAACCATCAGCTCCCATGAGAACTCAATCACTATCACAAGAACAGCATGGGGGAGACCACCTCCATAATCCAACCACCTCTCCCCAGGTCCCTATCCCAACATGTGGGGATTACAATTTGACATGAGATTTGGGTGGAAACACAGAGGCAAACTATACCACCGTCTCTACTAAAAATACAAAAATTAGCCTGGCATGGTGGCACATGCCTGTAATCTCAGCTACTCGGGAGGCTAAGGCATGAGAATCACTTGAACGTGGGAGACAGAGGCTGCAGTGAGCCAAGACTGTGCCACAGTACTCCAGCCTGGGTGCCAGAAGGTAATCAATCAGTAATACAAGGTCTGTTGAGCTACTAGTCAAAGGAGGCTAGAAGACTGAAGTAATTAAGGCTTCATTGTGAACTTCTGACTGGAAATAGGTCTTGAAAGATAAGTAGGTATAGCTAAGCATTTAGGAGAATGGCAAGGAATCAAGGCCAGGGTATAGCCTGAAGGACAGCATGGAGGTAACAATGGACACTGCATTAATCAGATAGGGAGACATGCTTTTATGGGACAGATACTTACTATTAAACAGAATCAAGGATGAAAGTAGATGTAGCCTATTACAGGAGGCCCATGGAAACCAAGCTAAGGTGTTTTGCTCTTAAAGATCATGTTCATGAAAGAGATATGCAATAATATTAGGCTTGAAACAAAGTCAAGACTGCTATTTGATAGCAAATTCCTGTGTGAAATAGTAATGTCATTAAATTATAATTTTATCCAAAATAATTTTTCAGAGTTGGATTCAGCCATAATACTAAAAACATTATATTAATAATGTATAAAGATTTCATCATTCATTCATTCCTCTGTTATTTCATTTGTTCTAAATGCATCAATGCTCTAGAATAAGTGTTGTAGGTAACAGATGTATTATCTATATTAAAGATTATAAAACAGTGAGTAAAACTGGGCTGTGTCCTCAAGGATCCCAGAGTTCCATGAGAGTAATCAAACTGGACTTAATTATTATTCAGTATAGAGAATGAGTAGTGCCATACAAGACACATTGATAAAATACAATAGGAGTTCAGAAGTGGGAGAGGACACATCTGCCTGGGAAGATCAGGGAAAGAGGATGAGTGACACTTAGACTTAGCTCTGAAAGATGTTTGAAAATAGCAGATGAGGCATTTCAGGGTGAGAGACCATGAATGAACACAGGAAACTGCTGCCCAACAGTTCAGCAAATCTTTCCAGAACACATAATGGAATGCAACACTTCCCTTAGCAAGTTAAATATGTATATGAAAAAAGGGAATCTATGACCAATTAAGTTCAGAAAAACTTAAACAAAATGGATCCAATTTCATTATTAAAAGACTTCTTAAAAATTTAAATACACTAATTTGCACAATAAATCTTAACCCACTAATAAACTAATTTTACTAGGGAATCCACCTCCTTCTCCGCATATTTAAAAGGATTAATATTCAATGAAGATACATTGTAAAGTGCTTGGTTATATCATAGAGCAGAGAATGCTTAAAGGGATCTGATGACAGAGGACTTAGAAAGCCAAGCTAAAGAATTCTGGCCTTTATTCGGCAGATTTCAGAAAATCAAATCAGTAAGGGAAGCTAATGTTTGCCTCTGTAAATTGATTCATTATAGAGTGTATTTGAAACATAGCATTGGTCAATTGGGAGTCATTCTTATTCTAAAGCTTACTAGCCAGAGGAAAATTGAAAGGAATTTGCCAATATGCCCATTGTAATACTCAAATGATCATGAGCCAACATTTTAAATGTGGGTGGGATAACAGCATTTTTAAGAGGGTATAAACAGGAAGATAAGCCTGGAGACCTTACTGAATAGAATGTTTTTATGCCTCTGTGTCCCCAGCTATTTTATTTCCACATTTATGTCATGTTGACCTAACAAATAAATATGATAAAATAGTGAATAGGAAAGAATTTTCAGTTCTGTAGCTAAAATGTGCTCTATAGAAATCCAACTTATTGGTGCATATCCGTGTTTATTATTATTTTCCTACTTCATCACTGAGCTGTCTAGGAAAGCAGAAAAATATTGGATTTTAGTCTTTGATATTCCTACTAAGCTACAAGGAATTATCAAGCCTGAAAGCCAAAGCCAATCATATCACACTTTATGAACGCTTTAAGGAAAGGGACCAAATATTTGCAAAGACGCTTGAGCTCCTTAAAACAAAGATGCAACATGCTTAGCTCACATTTCAAAAAATGTGGAAAATTAAATTGATTTAAAGAGGAATTTTCTCCCCAGGAGAATCTATTTACGCAGCATCTACTTTCATTGCTCTTACACTCCATGAGTCATCAGGAAGTAACACAAAGTCACACAAGAACACAGAGTCCTCCTGGGATTTTGAAACAAATGGATTTGAAACTGCACAGTTGATCCTACCCAGAGGATGATATATACAGGAATTCAGCATAAGGAGAGCTTGATCAGTGCAATTAAATGTAAGCATTGCACCTGTGGAATCTGGAACACAATGTAGCGCTGTGATTTATGAGGCCAGAGTGGGTGGATTTCATTAATTCATAGCCTTACTAGCTTGTGTCTTTGCCATGTGGTAAATGTTATACTACTATTTTAATTATACTTGAAAATAATCAACAAATGAAATAAGAAACATATTTTTCAACTTTCTATACATTTATTGAGTGCCTACTGTGTGTCAACTACTGTGAGAGCAACTGGGAAATCAAAGGTGAATGGGAATCAGTCTAGGTTCTTTAAAAGACTAAAAGTCAGTGTGATAAGTAGTAAGCTGTGGGCAAGCACAAGGGCCTGTACGGGCATGTGGGAAATAGACTGTAACTTCAGTATTGGAAAGAGATGAAACAATTCCAAGCAAGTTATGGAGGACTGGACAGATTTGGCTAGGCATAGCTGGGAGCAGACCTAGGAGGTAGAAAGAGCCAAGGTTCCTGACCCAGATAAGGGTAGGACTGATTTTAATTTTGATAACATAGTATTCTGTGAAGTCAAGGACTTATGTAAAGCCTATGCAGAGCTCAGAAAAAGTTTTGCCTGTCATGTTAGAAAATATGGAATCTAACCTGAGAAACATGAAAGATACTAAACTGTTTTTAAGCTATGTAAAGAAAATATACATGGAGATAATAATTATTTATCTGTTTGGGTCCAACTGGCTTCCATTTCTCCTTTCTACCCGCACTCCCATTTCTTCTTGGGGATGCCTTCTTACCTCATCACAATCTTAGTGAGATTAGAATTCCAGCACCTCTGTCTGCAAAAATTGAGTCATTGGGGCTCCAATAACCACATCCTTTTAGGATTTTATGGATATCACTCTAAACAAAAGAAACACCTAAGATCAGCCAATCAAAGGGAGGAAAACGCTTTTTCACTTTTTAATTTTTTCCCATTTCCAGCTCCTAGCCAAATTTATTGAGAAACTCCTACTGGTTTTCTTTAGAATTCCCTTCAATCTAAACTTCCATGCATCTTTCCAATTCCTTTTACTGTATCACCTTTTGCTTTAGGTAACCAGACATGGTTTCTCTTGCTTGCAACTGAGAAACTCTAACTAATATAAGCAATTAGCTTGGTCTCTGTCAGAAGAGTGACTTGAAGGAATACAAAAGTGAAGGCATGAAAACCAGTTAAAAGCAAGCTGTAGGAATCTATTACAAGAGATAATAAGGTACTAAAATAATGTAGAGGGTAGAGGGTTTGAATGAAGTGAATGAAAATAAAATATATTAAGGAGTAGTATGGACAGGACTTTGTAATTAATTAAATGTTAAAAGTGAGGGAGAAATAAGCCTCATTTCACCCAGGTTCTTGGCCTGAGAAACTAGATATGTGATACTGCCATCCACTGAGACAGGAAACACAAAAACTAGTACACAGTTAAGGACTAAGATGAGGAGTTTGTGTTTAGACATATCCAGTGAGGCATGCATGTTGAAATAGTCCATCAATTATTAACTATTCTAGAGTACAGGGAGACCTGAGTAGGACCTAGAAATATGGGCATTATACAATGCTAAGAAAGAATTAAAGTAAATAAAACAGATGCATCACAAACCTAGTTTCTAAAGTGAAGAGAATACAGCTAAGGATGAATAGAATCCGGATTTAATGAAAAAGCAAAGAAAGAAAATCCACAAAGGAAAGCTGAGAAAAAAACAACCATAAAGATAGGTAGGTAGGAAAAAAAAAAAAAAAAAGAAAAGAAAAGAAAAAAGGTGGTCATGGAAATCAAGTAACAAGAGGAGCAATTGGTCAAGAGAGATTTAGATTTATTGACTTTAATAAACAAGAGATTATTAGGGACTCCATCAGATAGGTATCCATACACAAATACAACATGACAAACAATCCTCTAAATCAGTTGTTTAAAACAATAATCATTGAGTCTCACTGATTTGCAGATTTCTGCAAGACCAAGCTGATCTAGTCTGGACTCAGCCAGGCACTTTCAGATCTACCTTATATTGTCTTACTCTTTCCCTGGGATCATCAGGCTAACCCAGAAACATTCTTTTCATTTTCATGTCAATATCAGGGTCATGGAGATATACCAAATCACAAACATGTTCAAGCATTTTGTCTTATCACACGCAGTAACATTCCATTAGCCAAAGCAAGTACCATGGCCGCACCCACAGTCAAAGGGGAAATATATATGCCTTGTTAGTGATGGAAACTGCCAAGTTACAGATCAAAAACATGAACACAGAAGAAGTAAGCATGAAGGCCAATAATGCAATCTCCCAGTCTACCTTCCTAGCCACACTTATGCATCCCTTTCACATGCAAAATATGCTAAACCCTGTCTCAGGAATCCCACAGTTTTCATCTAATCATGCATTAAACTCTACCAGGGTAATAGGATCTTATTTATCAGGTTTGAATGTGCATCCCTGGATCTCAAGACATTATATAAAAAGATAAATTATCTACCCCATTCAAACTGATAGTGTTGCAACAGGGGCAATATAACAGCAGTAAACATTTTTATTCAAAAATAGGAGAAATTAAATAGAAACCATTAGACTACCACAGTTCTAAAGTCACACTGCAAAAATATAGTCTGGTTCTCCTATTTCTTTACTAGGCATCAGTTCTATACTAGGCATCAGGTATGGCTCCCCTGCACATTGTTCTCCCTTGTTTACATCTCTGACCTCTAAAGTATGCTTCTTTTTCATCTCACTTCTTTGACCATGTACAAGGAGGGCATTGAAAGATATGTCATCTCTGATGGGTGAGCAAATACCTGCTTGAAGGAAGTTGGGTGCCCAATGATCTTCTCACATTTAGTCTTAGTATATTTTAGTCCAGAATGGTAGTTGATATAGTTTGAATATTTGTCCACTCCAAATCTCAGGTTGAATTGTAATCTCCAATGCAAGAGATGGGGCCTGGTGGGAGGTGTTAGGATCACGGAGGTGAATCCTTCATGGCTTGATACTGTCTTCACTACAGTGAGTGCATTCTCATAAGATTTGGTCATTTAAAACTGTGTAACACCTCCCGCACCCCACTCTCTTTCTCTTGTTCTCATTCTTGTGATGTGATGTGCCTGCTTCCCCTTTGCCTTCTGCCATGCTTGGAAGCTTCCTGACACCTCCCCAGATGTATATCCCACTATGGTTCTTGTACAGCCTGCAGAACTGTGAGTCAATTAAATCTCTTTTATTGTAAATTATCCAGTCTCAGGTATTTCTTTATAACAGAGCAAGAATAGCATAATACAGAAAATTGGGCCAGATACAGTGGCTCATGCCTGTAACTTCAGCACTTTCGAAAGCCAACGCAGGTAGACTGCTTGAGCTCAGGAGTTTGGGACTAGACTGGACAACACGGCAAAACTCCATCTAACAGAATGTAGTGGTGTGCGCCTGTAGTCCCAACTACTCAGGAGGCGGAGGTGGGAGAATCACTGGAGCCTGGGAGGTCAAGGCTACAGTGAGCTGTGACTGAGCCACCACACTCCAGCCTGAGTGACAGAGCAAGACCCTATCTCAAAAAAAAAAAAAAAAAAGGAAGGAAAGCAGGAAGGAAAGCAGGAAGGAAGGCAGGAAGGAAGGCAGGAAGGCAGGAAGGCAGGCAGGCAGGCAGGAAGGAAGGAAGGAAAGGAAGGAAGGAAGGAAGGAAGGAAGGAAGGAAGGAAGGAAGGAGAAGAGAAGAGAAAAAGAGAAAAGAGAAAAAAGGAAAGGGAAGGGAAGGGAAGAAGGAAGGGAAGAGGGAAGGGAAGAGGGAAGGGAAGAGGGAAGGGAAGAGGGAAGGGAAGAGGGAAGGGAAGAGGGAAGGGAAGAGGGAAGGGAAGAGGGAAGGGAAGAGGGAAGGGAAGAGGGAAGGGAAGAGGGAAGGGAAGAGGGAAGGGAAGAGGGAAGGGAAGAGGGAAGGGAAGAGGGAAGGGAAGAGGGAAGGGAAGAGGGAAGGGAAGAGGGAAGGGAAGAGGGAAGGGAAGAGGGAAGGGAAGAGGGAAGGGAAGAGGGAAGGGAAGAGGGAAGGGAAGAGGGAAGGGAAGAGGGAAGGGAAGAGGGAAGGGAAGAGGGAAGGGAAGAGGGAAGGGAAGAGGGAAGGGAAGAGGGAAGGGAAGAGGGAAGGGAAGAGGGAAGGGAAGAGGGAAGGGAAGGGAAGGGAAGGGAAGAAGGAAGGGAAGGGAAGGAAAGGAAAGGAAAGGAAAGGAAAGGAAAACGGTACCAAAGAGTAGGGAGTGGAGCTTTGCTATAAAGATACTTGATGATGTTGAGGTGACTTTGGAACTGGGTAACAGGCAGAGGTTGGAAGAGTTTGGAGAACTCAGAAGAAGACAGGAAGGTGAGGGAAAGTTTGGAACTTCTTAGAGACTGGTTAAATGGTTGTATCCAAAATGCTGATGGCGATATGGACAACGAAGTCCAGACTGTCAAGGTCTCAGATTGAAATGAGGAACTTATTAGGAACTGGAGCAAAGGTCACATGTGTTATGTATTAGCAAAGAGTTTGGCTGCACTCTGTTTATGCCCTAAGGATCTGTGGAATTTTGAACTTGAGAGTGATGATGTAGGGTATCTGGTGGAAGAAATTTCTAAACAGCAAAGTGTTCAAGAAGTGGTCTGGCTGCTTCTAACAATCTATGCTCAGATGTGGGACTAAAGGAATGACCTAAAGCTGGAAACTATATTTAGAAGCGAAGCACAGTATAAAAGTTTGGAAAATTTATAGTCTGGCCATATGGCAGAGAAATAAAAAGCTTTTTCAGGAGAGAAATTCAAGCAGGCTGTGGAGCAATGACTTGTTAGAGATATTAGTATAACTAAAGGGGTGCCAAGTACTAATATCCAGGACAATGGGTAAAAGGCCTTGAAGCCATTTCAGAGAACTTTGAGGCAGCCCCTCCCATCATAGGCCCAAAGGTGAAAGAGAGAAGAATGGTTTCATGGTCAGGCCCAGGGCCCTGCTGCCCTGCACATAATGCTCCCCACATTCCAGCCACTCCAACTCCATCCTTGATTCAAAGGGGCCCAAGTACAGTGCAGGCTGCCACTCCAGAGGGAGCCTTCTTGGCATCCACGTGGTATTGAGTCTGCAGGAGTGAGCCTGCAGAGTGAATGAGGCTTAGCAACCTCCACCTAGATTTCAGAGGATGTATGAAAAAGCCTGAGTGCCCAGCTGAAAGCCTGCTGCAGGGGTGGAGCCCCACAGAGAACCTCTACTAGGGAAGTGCCCGGGGGAATCTCCAATGCTGGAAGTGAGGTCTGGTGTGGGGTGTTTGGATCATAAAGGCGAATCCCTAATAGGTTGGTTCTGCCTTCTCAACAGTGAATGAGTTCTCTTGAGATCTGGTAATTATAATAGAGCATGTGGCATAACAACCCCCCAATGGCCAATCTCTCTCTTTCTGGCTTCTGTTCTTGCCATGCGATGTGCCCACTCCCCTGCCATGATTGGAAGCTTCCTGAGGCTTCCTCAGAAGCAGATGCCACTATGCTTCTTACACAGCCTGCAGAATGATAAGCCAATTAAATATCTTTTCTAATAAATTACCTAGTCTCAGGTATTTCTTTATAGCAGGGCAAGAATGGCTTAATACAGTAGCAAATATGGTAACTGAATGGTTTGAAACATTTAGTGGTTTTTTATTAGACAGCTCTACCAGAGCTGTCTACTAAAACTTTCTAGAATAATGGAAATTCCTTTATTGGTAATGTCCAATAAGAGAGTTACTAGTCACATGTGGCTACTAAGTACTTGAAATATAGTTAGTATGAGTAATGTTGAAATATAGTTAGTATGAGTAATGAACTAAATTTTAAATTTTAATTAATTCTAATTTAAACAGCTATGTGGACTAGTGGCTACCACATAGGATAATACAGCTTAGGCTTAATTACAATATTTGGGGCATATTGAGTTGCTGTGTGACCATAATATCTACTAGGTATCACTGTAAATTTTTCAGAAGTCTTATCAAAAGAACCTACAGTCATATCATGTTGTTAGTCTGTATTCTGAGACCATGTATATATCAGCTATTTCCTAGATTTAATCTTCAACCCCAGAATTTATTAGAATTGAAGTTTCTTTTGTTATCTAGAAGAGTTGGAGATAAGAACCTCTTTTACTTTCCATCCCAACAGGTTATAAACTTTACATTCTCACCAAATTTTGCTACAATCTAATTAGTATTTTTCTAAGCTCATCTCTTTCTTAAAGTAGTATATCAAACACAAGCAAAAGAAACAAGAGTATACTTCAACATTTTGCTTAGGGTTTACTCAGCCAAGTACAAAAATCCATTAAATACATGTACTATCTTCCCAGTTATTGTAACAGACAATATTACTAATTTTATCACTATTTTACATGGTTTGCCGTTTACTCAGCCTCTTCTAATTGTTCTTTCATCACTGACCTAGTGATGAGGGAATATCACTGGCTAGTTCTTTTTTTTTTTTTTTTTTTTTTTTGAGATGGAGTCTCTGTCTTGTCACCCTGGCTGGAGTGCAGTGGTATGATCTTGGCTCACTGCAACCTCTGCCTCCTAGGTTCAAGTGATTCTCCTACCTTAGCTTCCTGAATAACTGGGATGACAGGTGCCTGCCACCACGCCTGGCTAATTTTTGTGTTTTTAGTACAGACAGGGTTTCGCCACGTTGACCAGGCTGGTCTCAAACTCCTGACCTCAGGTGATCCTCCTGCCTTGGCCTCCCAAAGTACTGGGATTATAGGCTTGAGCCACCTCACCCGGCCCACTGGCTAGTTCTAACACTAGCTAGTTCTCAAACTCATGCCACAAATTTTAAGTATTTAATACAGCAACACTTCACTTTCAGATACCAACTTTTGTATCAGTCAGCTACTTTATTTTCAGGAAATGTAGCTTTGCAGCACTTGATTAGGTCAGATCCAGTAGGGATGGTTCCAACCTGCACTATGCATCTTTCATCTTTCTCCTGGGACTAGTAGACTATCCCAGAAATGTCATTCTCATGAAAAAAATCAGGGGCACGAGAAGGTAAGCTCAGTCACACAGAAATTTTTAAGATTTTTTTTAATGCCATGCCTGCTAATATCACATCAACAAAAGTAATCCACATGGTCAAACTCAAAGTCAAAAGGCAGGGAAATAGTGGTAGAAATTGCAAAGTCATATGGTACAGAGTATAGCTATAGGATGAGTGAAGAATTAGGACCATTAGTGCCATCTAGCATAGTTTCTTTGCTGAGAGAATTCAGTTGACCAGTAATTAATGGAGCCAGATCACAAAAGGTAAAGAGTAAATAGGAGAAAATAGAAAGTAAGAAATCTAAATGACATACTTCATAGAATCATGGGTTACTAGGGTTACAAGGAACCACGCAGGCTATTCAGTAAAACTGTCATCTTGAAGCTTGATATTTTTCCCTAAAACAACTCTCAGCAAGTACTCTTCATGTGACTTCTTGGGTGTCTTTATTGACAAAAAACTAACCACATATACTTATTATACTATATTCTGAGAAATCTATGTTCTTCATATATTTCTTGAAACTTTTTCTGAAACAAGTCAAAGGGTAATGAAATAATTCTACTGTCATGTGTCTGTCACTACTTAGTATCAGCTCTGCTCTTTATGACAACGCAGAATAAGACCATTCCTTCATTTGTGAAATAGCATTCTGAACGATTGAAGTCAACCATGATGCCCATTGCCAAAATAGCAACCTATTTCTACCTAGTTCCATTGATTTTTCCTATAAAATTGGAGCACTAACAAACTTGGTATTATAGCAGAGGCAATTATCTAGTTTTATAAAAAGTTACACTACTTATTAGAATTTACAAGTACAGTATTTGAATCATTGGAGCATTAGCAAGAAGATCAGTTCGTGAAGAACTTGATGAAGGTAGGTTAATCTGGTTTTGATATTGAATTGTGAGTATGACATAAAAAGATAATTGTATAAAGGAATATTCTCTGACTCTTCTTTGAAAGCAAACACTCCTACAACACATGCAATTATTTTATATTTGATTGTAAACTCAATAAAATGATAAAAGTATGCTCATACAATTGATAGGGGACATTAACTTGAGTAGAGTTGCCTGTAACTCAGAATAACAGAAAGTAGTTCAAATTAACACTTGATTAATTTAAAAAATAGTCTATCAGAGAAAGGACAAAATTTACTGGGGATAATTGTTAGCTTTGGCCCTAAAGAGCTTTGAAAAAAAGTCAGAAAGTCTGGTTAGACTTATGTACAGCATAAAAGATGGAAATATCAAGGTGGTTGCAAGCTGGGAAGGAACTAGCACTGTCTGGTTGTTTCTTAATAATTATTAGTTATAATGGATAATTAATGACAATGAGTAATAATATTGATGAAATAAATACAAGGGAGGAACTACAAATAATAGGGTGAACTAGCAGAGATGAGAGATGAAGTTAGCAGGCAATATACCATTACAATGGAGTTCATATTTAATGTTGATGCTTGCTTTAATTTATATTATGGCTGCTGGATGATGAGGTTTTTAAGAAGTGGAGCCTACTGTCCACTTTTTCATGAATTTTCTAAACATATCCATTCATATTTTATCTTACCATATTCAGATAAGATAGATACATAGAAGAGAAAGAGAGGAGAACCAGATCCATATGTTTTAATGTTACTAAAAGAAAAAAAAAATCACTCAAGACTGCTTACCCAAAGAAAGGCTCCCTTCAGATTCCCATTAGTGTCTACATGGGATTCAGCCAATGGAATATTTAATATTAATTTTATTTCTTAAGAGGGCTATGGATTTTTAAAATAAGAAAATAGTATACGTGTAAAATGCTGGCTACATTTGATACTTTTCCTGAAAGAAGGTATTTGGTGCCAGTAAATGGCTGACATGAGCTGCTGTGATTTCTGAGAAACAAAAGAGATGCCGTAGCCCAATTTCCTCATATTCTGGATGTTGCTTCATCTTATGTTAAATCCAACAGAGTCCTTATTATCAACACTCATCACGTTTTGGTTTCGTTTATTTATGCTAATTTATTCCAAGGCCTCTCGTTCGTCATCTTTTCAAAATGGATTATTTCCTATGGACTGATAGGGTTGGAAAAGAAAAGGCAGAAAAAGCCAGTTATTACATACGTCTCAGGTCAAAGTGGTGAGAGGGATAGTCATAGCCCAGAAAAGCACAGCACAGTGAATCCTTGTCATGAACATATTTCACATTTCGTGGGGTTACAATTCTCAAGCAACCCCAAGGATCCCTGTCAGTTAATCTGAGTTAATTTTGCCAGGAATATAAATTTGAATCATGGACTTTGAGAAGTCCATGAGAAAAAAGTCATCATTTACCAGTGGATCCACCAAGCCACTACTCAATAGATGCTTCAGAGTATATGTAGAATGAAGCCAAGTAATGCGTATTTGTGTATTTATAAATATGGATAAATGTATTAGGATTTATCACTACATATATCTAATATTTATTAAGTGCCTATAAAGGTCATCAGTGTGTTACTTAGTCTCTCCAGTCATTAGATTTCCTTTCTATAAAATAGGATTAAAATGACCCACTTTTTCTTTGTTTTTTTGAGGATTAGGGAATACTTTTAAGGTCTGATAAATTGTCTGACACTTAGATGTTCAATTAGTAAATTTTGACAATATTAATAGTAGTATTAGAATTTTATTTCCTAGTGAGAAATCAGACAATATATACACGTACGTGTGTGTGTGTGTGTGTGTGTGTGTGCGTTTACTAACATTGCAGTTTTTGAATTAGGGTTCAGAAATAGCAGAATGACCCTTAAATCTCACAGTGGTCAACGGCATTCTCTGAGTCAATTTAATTTGATTGAAATCCTTTATTTACCATTTCCTAAATTAGTGATTTGAGCAAATTATATTTTTCTGGGCCTCAGTTTTCTCATAATTAAATAGATAATAATGAGCACCTGACTCAATGAGTTACTATGCAGATAAAATGAATTATTTTTTAGATTTAAATATTTAGAATAATGCTTGCCATCTTGTAAGCATTCTGTAGATATTAACCATTGTTATGAATAATAGATTGCCAAAGCTCATGTCCGTTTTGCACATAATAGTAAACCTATCTTAGCTGCTTTGCTGGGTAGCCTGAACAGAAACAAGAATGAAAATAAAATTTAAAAAAGACTATTGGAAAAACCAGGCAAGAGATGATGCTAGAATGCACTAAGAGTAAAAATAGTGCAGTGGTAAGAAGTGGTCAGAGTCAGGGTGTATCTTCAAGGTAACCACAAAGAAATTGTTGACACTTTTGATATAGGGTTTCAGAGAAAGAGGAGCAGTGTGGATCATTCCAAGTAGATGGAATTATTATTAACCATACGGGAAGACCTATGGGAAATACACTGAAAGTCTGGTTTTGGAAATGTTACAATCGACATGTATTCTGAACTTAGCAATGGAGAGAATGAACTGGCATTGGGATATATGAGTCTGGAGGTTAAGGGAGAGGTTTGGAGTACAAATATAAACTGTGGAATCATCCTCACATAGATGTTATTAAAAATCATGAGACTGTATGACACTACCAAGGAAGAAAGTTCAGATATAAAAGAGAAGGGGTTCAAAGATTTAGCCCAAAAAAGTCTGCATTAAGAAGTAACATAGATGAGTAGGAAACATAAGAGAGGTGTCAGTGAGATGAGATAAAAAACAAGAAAGTAAACAGTTTTTAAATATATGAGTTGCTCAGTTTGAGAGAAGTATAAGCAATGAAATTATTCAATGAAGTTTAAGGGGGAAAAAGAAGCTTATTGTGAGGGATATCATGTAATCTCGAAAAATGCTGAGCAACAAGGACTCAGGGAAGATGGAGAATTAGACACCCCCAGGGAATCCACTAGAACAGGTGTCCCCAACCCCCAGGACCACAGTGGCTCATGGCCTGTTAGGAACCAGGCTGCACAGCAGGAGGTAAGCAGCAGGCAAGTGAGCAAAGCTTCACCTGCATTTACAGCTGCTACCTAATGCTCGCATTATTGCCTGAGCTCTACCTCCTATCAGATCAGCAGTAGCATTAGATTCTCATAAAAGCACGAATCCTGTTGTGAACTGTGCATGCAAGGGATCTAGGTTGCATGTTTCTTATGAAAATCGAATGCCTGATGATCTGTCACTGTCTCCCATCACTCCCAGATGGGACCATTTAGTTTCAGGAAAACAAGCTCAGGGTTCCCACTGATTCTACATTATGGAACATTGTATAATTGTTCATTATATATTACAATGCAATAATAGAAATAAAGTGTACAATAAATGTAATGTGCTTTAATCACTCTGAAACCATCCCTCCCACATCCCCTCCCCCAGTCCATGGAACATTTGTCTTCCACAAAACCAGTCCCTGGTGCCAAAAAGGTTGGGACCACTGCACTAGAAGGCTTTAAGAGCTTACCCTCTAAAAGTACCAGTTGCACAACTCAACTCCCAGCTTTTCTTCACAGCATAAACTTCCAAGACCCTAAAATATGATTGGCCCAGCTTTTGGTAGGTGTCTATCACTTCTCCAGTTAAAAACAGCCAGGGGTCAGTGGTTAAATTTCACAAGCATGTATGCATGTTATCTGAAAAATGATGTCAGTTCCTAGAGAAGAGAAAATTATAAACTTGATAGACCAAAACTTGATAGACCATCTAAGGAGAGTCTGCACTTTAAAAATTAATTGTAAAATCACTTGAAAATACTGTTTCCTTTGACCTCCAGATATGTTGGTTTAGATGTTTAAATTTATTAGCAAATTTGTTATAGTTATTATAATAAACTTTCCCATTACTGGTCTAAGGATAAACAATTCAAAATGTTTAACATCATATATCTCAGTATTCTCATCTCTATGGACACTATTGGATTTCAGAAATGGCAACTTTCTTAATGCCTGTATCAACTCCTATCAATTTTGTCTAGAGAGAGTTGTGAGATAATATATAAGAGATGCTGGAAAGTAGACATTAGCTTGAACAGTTAATGAAGCCAGCCACACCTGTTAGAGGGATAAGGCCTGGCAGAAAATCATTTAGCCAGGTCCTTGTCTTGCAGAAACTAGATGGTTTATTTATCAAAATGCATTTATTGAGTATTCCCCCGTGCCTGCCATGGCATCAGGCAAGGGGAAAGATAAAGATGAATCATTAACGTACAGTTCCTTGTCCTGGTGAAACTCAGATTCTAACAAGTGTAGTAAGAGTTATAAGAAATTGTCTCCAAAAGTTATTCAAACTTTAAAACCATATGCATTCCTGATTTTTCTGAAGGTATAAAATCTATCTACTTCAGAGAAACTCTTTACACCTTTACTAACAGTCCACTTTCCCCCATTCTCCCATATACGTTCATGAAGAGAGATCATTGCACACTGATAGACAGCCTTATGGATAGTTGGTGGTGCTGTGGGCAGGAATGGCAAGCAAATTTGCAAAACTGATCAAATGAAGACAGCACTGTTGCCATTGTCTCATGGAATAGACTCTTAGCTCTCACTGCACACATCACTGATGCAGGGCATTTGACAAGAACACTAAATCTGCTGCCTTTGCACACAGGATGTAGCTGCCACAAAATTCTGATACTCTGAATGGATTTTGCACAATTCGTGCTCCTGTACCACTAGCTTCTTATTCAAAGTCTGCAGTGAGCCTAAGTGGAGAACATAAAGTGCTTATACATTAGCTGCAAGGAGAATAGTAACTTCAGTTTCCATTGTGTGTTTTTATTACTTGGAAGAATTCTAAAACTTCCCTATTTTTTGTTCCCACCCAATCAATATGTACCCTGTTTGGGGTTGAGGCCTTAGTTATACTTTTATCAGTGGTTTTCTTGTTTGTACATCAATCTTTTGTGAGATTAGTTAACATGAGTCAGGATACTCATGTCTGATCATGTCTCATAATCTCATATATATATTATAAAGTTTAGGAGCTTATGAGTAGGTATTGTCCAAGCCCTGGTATATAGCAACTTTATCAGCAAAAAATACTACCTTCTGAGATCTCTAAGCAGTCATCTAGCTAGACATCTAGTAGTAACTCTGCATCACCACATGTTGGAGGGTATGTTTTCTTTTTTAGACTTCAAAAATGATAGCTGTCAATGTGGTCGAATAAAACCAGCTAGAGCCATTGACATACTTATTATCTTGCAAGTTGAAAAGGAGGTTAAGGCCGGGTGCGGTGGCTCATGCCTGTAATCCCAGCACTTTGGGAGGCCAAGGTGGGCAGATCACGAGGCCAAGAGATCAGGACCATCCTGGCCAACATGGTGAAACCCCATCTCTACTAAAAATACAAAAATTAGCTGGGCATGCTGGTGCGTGCCTGTAGTCCCAGTTACTTGGGAAGCTGAGGTGGAGAATCACTTGAACCTGGGAGGCGGAGGTTGCAGTGAGCAGAGATTGCACCACTGCACTCCAGCCTGGTAACAGAGCAAGACTCCATCAAAAAATAAAAATTAAAAAAAAAGGAAAGAAAGAAAAAAAAGAAAAGGAGGTTAAAGTTATAAAGGAAACACTTGCTAGTTTTGCCAACAACAACAACAAAATCTTTTAGGCCATGAGTAACACTTTCCTTTCTCCTAAATAGCATGACATAGGTTCTCCTATAACAATCTTTCTTCTACTGTTTCCTCTAAGTACCCCAATGTCTCTGTTTCTTCTACCTTCTATTTAATTGACAGGTAACTGCCAGAATAATTTTTCTAAGGCATTGTTTTCAGTATACCAATCTCCCACAATGAAAATTTTCTGTGGTCTCATTTTGCCAAATACCTCTCAAACTGGTATATAAAGCCTCCTGCAATCTGGCCTCACTATCACCTCAGCATCTTCCCCCACTTCCTCTCCCCATTCTTTTTTTCCTGCATGACCTCACCATTGTTTCTTACTTGAAATGTCCTCCCCATCACTTCCACTTAGCTTTTGATCATTACAGCTCCTACAGGAGCACTTCTTTTGAACTTTCCTTATTCCCTCAAATACGTTTACTTTTTTCCCCTTTTAAATCTGCATAGACACATTTTTCTAAATTGCATTATATTTGCATGGAGAAAATGTATGGATTTTAGGTGTCCAGCTTATAGAGTTTTGATTCAGGCAACCCTAACTAAGGTGTAGAACATTATCACTAGCATGAAAAATGTCCCCATGCCTCTTTCCAGCAGGGCCCTCCACCTCAGAAACAGTCACTATTGTGACTTCTATTCACAAGAGTTTTGCCTATTTTGGAACTTCATGTAAGTGGAATCTCACATTGTGTACTCTACTGTGCCTGGTTTCTTTTGTTCGGTATATTTTTGAGGTTCTTCTCTGTTATCAGTTGTGGTAATAGTTTGTTCCTTTTTATTGCTAAGTAGTATCCCATTGCATGATTATAGTACTGTGTTTTTATCTTATTTTATTTCCATTTTTTATTTATTTGTCTACTATCTCAGTCCATCAGGAAATGAAGCATACTGATATTTTTACCTTCCTATGAATCATTACAATAATTTTGTAAACTGTCTTATTTGCTCTTTGTATTGTGTTTTCTGTAAAAAGAAAAAAAAAAATGAGAAGGAAGGCATTTAATTCCCATTATATTCTAAGTGCCAAGCTAAGATACTCTAATCCTCACCACAGACCTATGAGGTAGATATTATGCTCCTTTACAAATGAGAAAATTGAGACTGTAAGGTATTAAGTATCGTGCCTCAGGTTGCACATTATGTGGAGAAAGCAGAATTTTAACCTGGATACTCCCAGCTTTAAATCTCTTACATTTATTTTTGTGTCATGCTTTCTATCCTGTGCGAAATCCTGCAACTGTGCTTTGTACATAATTGTTGAATGAGGGAAACACTCAGTAGTTTGTAAACATTGTTAAAAGATGCATAACTTAACAAATAATAAGAGAAACAGGAATACACAGTAAACCAGTGTGATAAAATGTCTTCAACTAACCATTGTTACCCAGTCCTATGGCAGGCAACAAAGTGATGACTGACAGCTTTCCCAGAAAAGCAGTTGATACCTGTTCTTCTTCCCATGATACCTTTGGATGCATTATTACAGCTGTTTCACAGATTCCATCTAGTAGGCATCCCATAATTTCAAATTCTGCTTTAGCACCATCTTTTTCAGACACTCCTCTCTAATGTAGTAGAAATAACATAGATTTAGGATGCTGACTTACCTATATATAAATTTCACTTGCACCTACTTACCATCTTTGCAAGACTGGATAAACCACTTAACTCTCTAGGCCTAAATTTATTTATTTTTAAATTGAATGTAATAATATTTACATCTCAGTATTGTTGGAAGAATATACACAAGTTTGTGTGGCATTCTTAGCACAGTACGTGGCATGTGGTCAGTAAGTATTTTTCAAGATAAATATTGTTATCCCAAAAAACTAACTCTATTATTCTGATCACCATGGTCTATTAAATATCACCTAGATTCTCTGTTAACAAAGAAAAGTTGACCCACAATGGACATACAGGAAAGAATTTAAATATAACTTTGAAGGTGCACCAGCTATAATCCTGTAGGAAAGGAGAGCCAAGGACATTGTTGGAACCAATGACACTACATAGGGGAATACTGGAGTGATTAAGCATGGATTGCAGAGTCATCATCTGTATTGGAATCCTGGCTCTAACATCACCAATTGTATGATAAAGGCCAAGACACTTAACCTTTCTGTGCTTATGATCCTCATCTGCAAAGTAGAGTGGATAATAATGGAATCTACTCATAGGATTGTTTGAGAATTAAATGAAATCATGCATGTAACATATACAGCATATTGTCTGGCACACTGTGTATTTTTAATAATTTAATTTTTATAATGATAAAAAGTAGTATTGTTATCAGTACAGTTGGGGTTATGCAGGTCTGCTTTAGCCAACTGTCAGTTAAAATGATAACTGAGTTCACATCTGTTTGGCTTTCCCCAGAGGACCTGCTTTTGTGTATCTTCCCCAGGTGCTAATCTTTCCTGACAGAAAAGCACATGGCAAATGAAGTACCTATCCCGTTATTGGGGAAAATGGCTGTTTTTCCCAACCTGAAGAAGAAGGAATGATGATAAACATCATCTTCAGGTAGACAA